>NC_057390.1:0-109796 GCF_019320065.1 Cervus canadensis
GGTCCAATGGTGGCAGCTTAACTTCCTTCCGCCATTTTGGAGGGTGTGTGACATTATTGCCGGAGGTTGAACTTGCAAACATCCCTTCATCAGCAGCTTTACTCCTATGGGAGTGTACTAGTCTGCTCAGGCTGCCATAACAAAACACAGACTGGGTAGCTCAAAGAACAGAAATTGGTGGGATGCACAGAAGCTGGTGAGAGAATAGCACTGAAACATATACATTACCATATGTAAAATAGATAGCTAGTAGGAATTTGCTGTATGATGCAGAAAGCTCTAACCTGGTTCTCTGTGACAACCTAGAGGGGAGGGATGGGCTGGGAGATGGAAGGGAGGTTCAGGAGGGGGCTACATATATAAACCTATGGCTGATTCAATGTGCTGTATTGCAGAAACCAGCATGATATTGTAAAGTAATTATCCTCCAATTAAAAATAATTTTTTTATATTCTCCCAGTTCTGGAAGCTGTAAGTCCAAGGTCGAGGTGTCAGTAGGGTCCTTCCAATCCTTCTCCACTTGACTTAGTCATCCTCTTACTACCTCTTCACATGGCCTCCCCTCAGGTCACAACTCGTGTCTCTCTGTGTGACCTAATCTCTTATTTAAGGAAACCAGTCAGATTGGATTAGTCCCCACCCTAACAGCCTCACTTTTAGCTTAATTACTTCCTTTAAGTCCCTATCTCCAAAAATAGTCACATTTTGAAATTCTGGGAGTTAAGACTTCAACTTATGCAATTTGTACAGATATAACACAGTTCAGACAAAGAGTTTCCTTGGAGAAACTCTCCCTTGTGACACAAAGAAATGTGTAGTTCTTTGGCCCATTTTTTGATTGGGTCATTTATTTTTCTGGAATTGAGCTGCAGGAGTTGCTTGTGTATTTTTGAGATTAATCCTTTGTCTGTTGCTTCGTTTGCTATTATTTTCTCCGAATCTGAGGGCTGTCTTTTCACCTTGCTTATAGTTTCCTTTGTTGTGCAAAAGCTCTTAAGTTTAATTAGGTCCCATTTGTTTATTTTTGCTTTTATTTCCAATATTCTGGGAGGTGGGTCATAGAGGATCCTGCTGTGACATTTCTCTAAAGAAGACATACAGATGGCTAACAAACACATGAAAAGATGATCAACATCACTCATTATCAGAGAAATGCAAATCAAAACCACAATGAGGTACCATTACACACCAGTCAGGATGGCTGCTATCCAAAAGTCTACAAGCAATAAATGCTGGAGAGGGTGTGGAGAAAAGGGAACCCTCTTACACTGTTGGTGGGAATGCAAACTAGTACAGCCGCTATGGAGAACAGTGTGGAGATTCCTTAAAAAACTGGAAATAGAACTGCCATATGACCCAGCAATCCCACTTCTGGGCATACACACTGAGGAAACCAGATCTGAAAGAGACACATGCACCCCAATGTTCATCGCAGCACTGTTTATAATAGCCAGGACATGGAAGCAACCTAGATGCCCATCAGCAGATGAATGAATAAGGAAGCTGTGGTACATATACACCATGGAATATTACTCAGCCATTAAAAAGAATTCATTTGAATCAGTTCTAATGAGATGGATGAAACCGGAGCCCATTATACAGAGTGAAGTAAGCCAGAAAGATAAAGACCAATACAATATACTAACGCATATATATGGAATTTAGAAAGATGATAACAATAACCCTATATGCAAAACAGAAAAAGAGACACAGATGTACAGAAGACTTTTGGACTCTGTGGGAGAAGGCGAGGGTGGGATGTTTCGAGAGAACAGCATTGAAACATGTATATTATCTAGGGTGAAACAGATCACCAGCCCAGACTCGATGCATGAGACAAGTGCTCAGGCCTGGTGCACTGGGAAGACCCAGAGGAATCGGGTGGAGAGGGAGGTGGGAGGGGGGATTGGGATGGGGAATACATGTAAATCCATGGCTGATTCATGTCAATGTATGACAGAAACCACTACAATATTGTAAAGTAATTAGCCTTCAACTAATAAAAATAAATGGGGGGGGGAAAAAAGAATTTAAAAAAAAAGAAATGTGTAAGCAGCCTTATTGCATCTGTTGTAATAACATGTAACAAGATAGAAATACTGGAAAGATTAGAGTCTAAATGCTCATCATCAGGAGAGTGGTAACAAATGGAGGCATTTTAGAATAACACACTACTGTTAACATGAACTATAGTTATATGTCAAAGTGAGTAAAAGTTAGAAATATATATTTTTGAGTGACAAAAGCAAATTGAAAAAAATCATACAGAACAATACAATTTTAGTATTGATAAAATTGCAAAATATACAGAATAATGTATATTATTGAAGACAACTTTAAATATGTAAATTAAATCAAAAAGACATGATGGGAATAATAACAAATTCAGGGTGATACTTACATGAGATGGGAGGATAAGGAATGCATTTTGAGGAAGCATCCACAAGGGCTTTAGCTGTGTTGAGAGCAATGGAGTGCCCAGTAATGAGTTTTGAGATGGGTCTATGTGTTAGGTGTGTCCTTGGGCAGCCTGTATGTTGATGTTCAGGGCTATGTTCCTGCGTTGCTGGAGAATTTGCGTGGTATGTCTTGCTCTAAAACTTATTGGCTCTGGGGTGGTGGTTGGTTTCAGTGTAGGTATGGAGGCTTTTGGACGGTCACTTATTACTTAAAGTTCCATGTAGTCAGGAGTTTTCTGGTGTTCTCAGGTTTTGGGCTTAAGTCTCCTGCCTCTGGATTTCAGTTTTATTCTTCCTGTAGTCTCAGGACTTCTCCAACTATACAGCCCTGATAAGAAAACTTCTAGGTTAATGGCTAAAAGATTCTCCCCCGTTAGGGACACCCAGAGAGGTTCACAGAGTTACATGAAGAAGAGGAGAGGGAGGAGGGAGATAGAGATGAACAGGAGGAGAAAAAGGGGGACGCAAGAGGAGAGAGACAGATCTACGCAGCTGTCTGTTCCCAGAGTGTTCTCCGTAGCCCAGTCACCTACAAGGATTCACAGAATTGGATTGGGGAAGAGAAGGGGAAAGGAGGAAATAGAGGTGTTCTGAGGTAGAAAACAGAGAGTCAAGATTGGGAGAGAATAATCTTCGGTTTAAAGATAGGGCTTCTCTTCTTTTTTTTTTGTAAGGTTATAGTGTATTGAAAATGAAAATTAAGGAGTAGTAGAGGAGTACTAGAGGACTTTAAAAGAAATAAGAGAAAAAGAAAAATAGAAAATAGAAGAGAAAAAGGAAAGGAAAAAAAGAAAAAAAAGAAAGAAAAAGAAAAAAAAAAAAGAAAAAAAATTTTAAAAAAAAAGAGAAAAAAGTAAAATTATATCTAGGAGTTTCTCTGGAGCTGTTGCGGTCAGTGTGGGTTCGGCTCAGTTTCAGATAGCTCCTCGTTCCAGCTTACAGATCTCGATATCTACAGGCCCCTCCGGTGTAGTCAGTGTTTCCTAGAGGGATTTTAATCTGTTGCACCAGTCCCTTCTGAAGCGGTTCCCTTTGTTTATTTGGCTTCTGTTTGCCGGTCTCTTCAGAGCCTCATTTCTGCCCTGACACAGGCGGGCGGAGGTGGACTCTTATTCAGGTAGCTGGTTCCTGTCGCTCTGCGGGGCAGGGAGAGGCTGGCGCTGTGGGGACAGGCTTGCGCCGCGGGGATGGGCTGGGGCTGCCGGGAGGGGCTGACGCTGCTTTCTCCGTCTGCGCTGCTCAGGCTCCAGGCTGTTCTATATGGAGCGCGCCCCGCGCTGCGCGAGGTTCCAGCCCTCGGGTGTTCCACAAAAGCGCGGAAGGAAAAGCTGCGCCTGCTCTCTGTGCCTTCCCCGTCAGAGCGGTCCAGGCAGCCAGGGGCTTGGTGGGCGCACTCTACCCAGGTGTGGCGCGCCCCCTCCCTTCCGCGGACCCAGTCTCAGTTTCCGCTGGCGCCAGTCGGGTGCGTGTGCCTTCCGCCCTCCGCGTCCCCAGCCCCAGTCCCCACCCGCGCCGGTCGGGTGCCTGCGCCCTGTGTCTCGCCGCGACCTTCCCCTCCCCCCTGCCTCCTGCCTCCAGCGGGGCTGGGCCGGTCCGCAGCCTGCGAGCTCCTCTCTGGACCCTCTCGGTCTCTTTGTTCTGCGAACGGCCGGCAGTGTGTTCCGGCCGGTTAATTTACTCTCTCTCTTTTGGTCTCCCACAGTTCAAGTTGGCAACTCACAGAAGTTCCCTCCGATTGTCCTCAGGGCACTCAGGCCCGGACCCTACCCCAAGCAAGGCCGCCTAAGACTCCCTTCCCGGGCCGGGTCTCCGTCCTTAGCTCTTTTGTCTCACTTTTTATCTTTTATATTTTGTCCTACCTCCTTTCGAAGACAATGGGCTGCTTTTCTGGGCGCCTGATGACCTCAGCTAGCGATCCGAAGTTGTTTTGCGAAGTTTGCTCTGCGTTCAGTTATTCTTTTGATGAATTTGTAGGAGAGAAAGTGGTCTCCCCGTCCTACTCCTCCGCCATCTTGGCTCCTCCTAGCTGTGTTGATTATGTTTTTCTTCTTGAGATGAGTATTCTGGTTTTCATTGTATTACTATGTATATCTTTGGAATATCAAATACTTATCATAAATTGAAGTTAAAATCAAAATATCAGAATTATGGCTTTCTGTGTTTCGTTTTCTTGTTGTTGTTTTTCAGTTGCTATGTCTGACTCTGTGTGACCGTATGGACCACAGCACGCCAGACTTCCCTGTCCTTCACTACCTCCTGGAGTTTACTCAAACTCAAACTCAAGTCCACTGAGTTGGTGATGAATCATCTCATCCTCTGTCACCCCATCCTCCTCCTGTCCAGTCTTTCCCAGCATCAGGGTCTTTTCCAATGAGTAGCCTCTTCGCATCAGGTGTCCAAAGTATTGGAGCTTCAGCTTCAGCATCAGTTATCCTAATGAATATTCAGGGTTGATTTCCTTTAGGATTGACTGGTTTGATCTTGCTGTACAAGAGTCTTCTCCAGCACCACAATTCAAAAGCATCAATTCTTCAGAGCTCAGCCTTCTTATGCAAAGTATTTGATGCTTTTTGAGCTTTCTTTTACTTAATAAAGGATTTAAATTTTTAAGATATTTTTTAAAGGAAGCTCAACTGTGTATAAGAACCAAGAGAAGAAATAACATTAAAATGCAGAAAAAATAAAATAGACTATTTCCCCAAAGTTAAATGCTACATTACCAAGACAGAGAATGATGAAGGAAGAGTAGAAAAACCAGAAATGAGAAGAGAAAAAAGTTTTAAGATGAATAAAATTGTGGAATGCCAATAATCAATATATATAAATCAACTCAAAGTACAAAACTTAGAAATATATTACAACAGTAAGCACTGCAATCAACTTGAATGTTGTTCTCATCCTATTCATATCTCTAACTTCCCCATGAGGAAATGCAAATGTGCCTTTTATAGTCAAAAGAAAACAATTTTCTTTTCATTTAGTTTTTTCCATGACCATTAACAAGTCATTGGCACAGATTTTTGAAAGTCTATTTATACTTTGCTAAAATTGAAATTAGATATAGACAGCTATTAATAACTCTCTTAAGAGTGTGACTATTAGACTCATTACTTATAGCAGAGAGGAGTGAGATTATGTACAATCAAATATGAATAAATAAAATATAATAATACTTATGAATATGTTATTAAAGGTTTAATAAAATGCTAATATTTTATTAATGACAATTAAGAGCCACTAGAGTGGTTTGTGTTATAATGAGAACAGCTGGTAAAAATATAATCCTTTTTCTCAGCAGATTTCTTTACTGGTGGTGAAAGCAGGGTTACTTGGCACTGACTAATAATGTGCAAAGGGTCCTTCAATTTCCTCTTGAGTATGATGGAAATCTCAAGGTTCTAGTCCATTGCAAACATCTCCAACTATTTCAGAAAGGCCACCAAGGTGTCTCCCCAGATGTGATTAATACTGACCCTTCTGATACCTTTTGGTGTCATTTTCACCTCCTCTGTTCTCATTGTCAGTCTAGTTCTTTGAACTCTCAAGCAAAACAATGAATCACAGTGTGTCCTCACTTCCAACTGATACCCCACAATGCTGTGCCCATGCGTGCTAAGTCACCTCATTAGTGTCCGACTCTGTGTGACCCCATGGACAGTAGCCTGCCAGGCTCCTTTGTCCATGGGATTTCCCAGGCAAGAATACTGGAGTGGGTTGCCATATACTCCTCCAGGGGATCATCCATACTCAGGGATCGAACTCGCATCTCATATGTCTCTTGCATTGGCAGGCAGTTTCTTTACTCCACCTGGGAGGCACACAAACCACCCCCTGAGCCAAGGTTCCACAAGGGGGAAAGGCCAGTGACCAGTCTGTGCTACATTACAGCACTGGCGAGGGGAGGGGGGCGGGGGTATCTGTACAACATGCAGGTACCTGAGCCAAACACATCCAATCAGAGTTCTATATTTTCCAGACTGGAGTTGGAAGAGCTGTGAGCTGAGAGGACTGGAAACTGGGTAGTTGTGTCTGTTGTTGATTGAGGCCTTGGCACGTGGTGAGTATTCTCACTGAAGGAAGGAAGGAAGGAATGAACTGAGGTGCTGTCATTGGCACCCTTGTCAGCCTCACTCCCTCTTCCCTAGGGATGAGCTTTCCCTACAGGAACCTCATTTTCTCTTTCACAGATGACGTCCACCTACTAATCATCCAGACTTTCTCACACATGGTCAAATCTGGGTAAGCATGGTTAGGTTTAAATGGGGACCCATTTACCTGATAAATTACACCAAAAATGCAACAAGATGCTGTGTGAGGTAGTGAATTACTCAATAACTCAAAATATATGGGCAGAGAGTAGAAAACCTTCTGTCTTCTTTTTTAAAAAGAGAGAAAATATTTTTTTAAAAAGGATGTCTTTTTGCAGACCTGCATTAAGGAACTTACCTGCCCAGACTCATTTGTTACTAAATAGTGCCACTCTGAGGGAAAAGTCCACTCCCACAACTGTATATTTCAGTTCAGTTCAATCGATCAGTCATGTCTGACTCTTTGCGACCCCATGCAGCACACCAGGCTTCTCTATCCATCACCAACTCCCAGAGCTTGCTCAAACTCACGTCCATCGAGCAGTGACACCATCCAACCATCTCATCCTCTGTTGTCCCCTCCTCCTTCTGCCTTCAATCTTTCCCAGCATCGGGGTCTGTTCAAATGAGTCAGTTCTTCGCATCAGGTGGCCAAAGTATTTGAGTTTCAGCTTCATCATCAGTACTTCCAATGAATATTCAGGACTGATTTCCTTTAGAATTGACTGGTTCAATCTCCTTGCAGTCCAAGGGACATCACGTATTAAATCATTGGAAGATATTGCCAGGTACCCTAACCTCTCAGCTTGGAATTTTACCCCTCTTGTTCACAAAGACACTTCTATTTCCTAAGTAGACATAGATCCAGATTCAGTCTAAATTTTTGTCTTGAAATTTCCTCTTCTTAAAAGAGAAGCTAAAATATAGGGAAGAACTCCGAATACTGTGAATCATTAACCAATCTAAAAGTTCCAGACCCTGAAAGTTTCTAAAATGTATAAAGCTGGGGCCACCTAAGCTCAATCTGTTATATTCTGTGAAATGGACAGTGAATTTCACAAGAAGATGAAATGTTTTAAAAACAAAACCCAACTTTTTCTTTGGCCATTTCTGGGCTCCTGTGATGGACATACCCTAAGAAAAATGCTTGCTCCCTGGAAGAAAAGCTATGGCAAACCTAGACAGCATATTAAAAAGCAGAGACATCACTTTGCTGACAAAAATGTGGTTTTTCCAGTAGTCATGTATAGGTGTGACAGTTGGATCATAAAGAAGGCGGAGCACCAAAAAATTGATGCTGTCAAACTATGGTGCTGGAAACCCTTGAGAATCCCTTGGGCAGCAAGGAGATCAAACCCAGTCAATCCTAAAGAAGTCAATTCTGAATATTCATTGGAAGGACAGATGCTGAAGCTGAAGTTCCAATACTTTGGCCACCTGATGTGAACTGACTCATTGGAAAAGGCCCTGATGCTGGGAAAGATTGAGGGCAAGAAGAGAAGGGGATGACAGAAGATGAGATGTTTGGATGGCATCATTGACTCAATGAACATGAGTTTGAGAAAACTCCGGGAGACAGTGGAGAACAGGGAAGTCTGGCATGCTGCAGTCCATGGGGTCCCAAAGAGCTGGACACGACTGAGTGACTGAACAAGATGATTCTCAATGAATCTCTCAATGATTCTCAATGAATGAACATCCTGGTATAATCCACTCCCTTTGAGTGTGAGCAAAGCCTAGACATGCTTCTAGCCAATAGAACATGACAGAGGTGATGTCATTCCCATGGTGGTATTATATTACATAAGACTCCGTGTCAGCAGACTGGAAAGTGACATTCTCTGCTGGCCTCGAAGAAGCAAACAGCCATGTTGTATTTTGAACTGTGGGAGAACCACATGGTGGAGGACTGCAGGGCAACCTCTCAAACCTGATAGCAATCTCCAGCCAGTAACCAGTAAGTCCCAGGGATCTGCCAATAACCTGAGTAAACTCAAAAGTGGAAATTTTTCTGATGGGCCTCCAGATGAGAATCAGCCCAATCAGCATGTTAACTGCAGTCTGGTGAGACCCTGAGCAGAGGACCCAGTCAAGCATTGCCCTTCAGATTCCACCCATGGACACAGTGAGATAAAAAATATATATATGCATTGTTTTAAGTGACTACATTTGTGATAATTTGTTATGCCACAGTAGGAAGCTAACAGTCTCTTCTCCTGGTCCACCACCTCCCCCTTTTCTTTCTGTCTTTATGTCTGCAAACATTCATTGATTCATTAAATTTTTTGAGAAACTACTCCATTTAATGCCCTGGACCAGACTCCGAAGATACAGCAAGGATCAAAACAGTCTTTGCTCTCTTGGAGTGTACATTCTGGTGAAGGAAGACAGATGATAAACATATTAAAAAAAAAAAACTATTTTTTGAAAAGTAGTTTGAGAAATAAAAATAACCAGGGGAATGTTACTTAATCTTCTCTAATTTTACATTTGTTTTTAATTTCTATTCCCCTCTCTGGTTTCTTTTCAATATGGATAAGTATGCTTTGAGCAAAACAATAAAATTCATTCTGTCAAGTGGATGACCCAAAAATCTTTCATTCATCAACAGAAAGATGGACTAATAGATGAAAGATAAATTACTACAAAAATAAAATATTCCAGTGAGGTTAACAAAATAAACATGAGCTGGTACCAGGACTCATGAAATACGAGAGTTTTTATTTGTGTATGCTCATCCGACCTCTGTTTTTTGCTTTTCTTTTCCACATAAAGGTTTATGTCATCATATTCTGCCACCTTAAAATACTTAAACCTACCGTCTAAGACTATCTGAGCCCCACCCTCTCCCCTCCTTTCTTCTCTTTTTCTCTCAGCTGGTTGTAGACAGTGGTAAGGAAACTGGGAACCATCTTACAGAGGGAGAAGAATTTGGGGTTTTAGCTTGGGTAGGACTTTTTCTTCTCCAAGAAACTAACAGGAAACCAAACCAATTCACTAAAAGGAAACTAAATCAATGACCTCAAATAACAAATTGATTCCAGAAAATTACAAAAAAAATTTTTTTTAATAATGGGAATTTGTTCAAAATGTAATGAGATCCCTAAGAAACTTGTCCCTGGAGAGATTCAAGCAGGGCTTATATGTCTTCCTCTTATGGTTGTTATGAACCATTTCTACAATGGCTAGAAAAACTGATAATGAGTTTATTACCTCTCTGTATCCAGGTTCAGTTGCAAAGGACGAAATTCGCTCCAACTGCTTTAGGCAGAAAGGAATTTGTTAAGTGTTATTAGATGGCTGGAAGATTTACCTGGAAGGCAGGCTCAAGGCTGAGATTTTAGGAGCAACTTTCAAAACCACACAACAGAACTCACCCTCTGAGGGAGCCTCAGCCATGTCAGAAATGAGAATACATGAGAATACAGGAAGCTTCCCATGACCTCCATTGGCTCCAGGACCACACTGCCTCTCCCATGATAAGCAAGTGGTGAGCTTGACCAGAAAGGAAGCATGTGCCTCCCTATGTCCACTCTACCTTCCCAGTCTCATGGGAAGGGGGATATCTGCTTGGTGGAAGCCACAACATTTGCAGAGCCCAAGATACAAGGAAATGTGGGCTTTGTGTGCATGAGAAACTCCATAGTATCTGTAAGCTCTCTGTTGGTTCTCTGAAACAATTGAAATCCTCCCAGATGTGGTCATTCCCAGTTTTAAGTTTCTCTTCCTTCCCACAAATGCTCCAACTTTGTAAATGATCTAGTGAGGCTATGAGCTCAACCTGTGTGGTCAGCTCCCATCAGAATCTGGAGCTGATTTTGACTATATCAACTCTGAGGCAACAAGAGTTAAGAGATTCTCTCAGGGCAGAAGAAACTCACTTGGTCTCTGAGCCTTGAAATGAAAAATTAGAAATCCAAGAGGGTTTTTTTTGTTGGTTTAAAAATACTACTGGCGGGACTTTAATGGTGGTCCAGAGGCTAAGACTCCAAACTCCCAATGCAGGGGGCCCAGGTTCAATCACTGGTCAGGGAACAAGATCCTACATATCACAACTAAAGATCCCTCATATCTCAATGAAGATCCAGTGCAGCCAAGTAAATAAACAATAAAAATTTAAAAATACTACAGGAAGAAGCAAGCCCATCCCATTGACCACAGTTGCAATGCTATCCCAATGACCACAGTTGCAATAGGCACTTTATCCCAGATGAACCTGGAATCTATGTAAGTTAAGTAATTTTGTCTCATGCTACCACTTCTGGTTTCAGTGCCCATGTTTCCAAATATGCATCCTTTAAAATTACAGATCATGAGAAGATCGCCTTTCTAACTTACAATAATTTTCCATAATACTTAACTGGAGTTAAGGAGTTTCTGCTCCTTGCAACCATTGATCTTTGATTCGAGGTCATAATACAGCCATTATATTATGTCATCATAGCAAATAGCCATTGAATACAAGAGCCAAAAGATAGATGTTGGGTGAAGTGTACACTTAGAAAAGAGTGATTTCATGGACTCAGGAGACATGATTTTTAATCCTAGCTCTGATTCTATCTCCTTATGTACTTAAACAATTCACTTTACCTCTTGATGACTACATTTTCTTACCTCTAGAATGGGAATAATATCATCTGTCCCACTTGATTTCCTAAAGAGTTATATGAGATATATAATATGAGATATTGAATGGGAATTTTTTTTTAATCTACTGAAATAAAATTACAGGCCAAAGCACATATCAAGCACTTTAGTTGGTCCTGGGCTTGAATTTAATAACCAGGGAAGGCTGGCCCAAGAAAGCAACTCTTGAGCTGGTGGATACAATTGGTAGAGAGGATGAAGTAAGGCAGAGAGAGCAGGATGCTATTATTCCACACTGTCCTCTGAGAAATACATTCAAATGATGCTTCATTTAGCCAAAAATAATCAGGAATTGAGAAGTCAAAGCCAGAATAATCCGAGGATAATAAGCGAGTGGTTTCCAGATGTGATTCCTAGGTCAGCAGCATCAACATCATCTGGGAGCTTGATAAAAATGTAATGTTTGGACTTCACTCCAGAGCTACTGTTACTTACCTATTCTATGTACAAATTATCCCAATTTTTGGTGGCTTAAAACAGCTAATATTTATTATCTCACCATTTCTGTGGGGTTAGAAACCTGGGTGTGGCTTAGCCAGGTGCCTCTGCCTCAGAGTCTCTCATAGGCTGCAGTGAAGATGCTGACCAGGGCTGCAGTCATTCCAAGGCTGGAGTGGGGGGGATGTGTTTCCAAGCTCACTCACACAGCTGGTGGCCAGCCCTTTGTCCTCAATGGCTATTAGAGATGTCAGTTTCCTGCCACTTGGGTCCTCTCCACTGGGCAGTTCACAACAGGTAGAGCATCATGGAAACCACAGTCTCTTAGTCACAGAAATGATATTAGACCACCATCGCTATATTCTATTAAGCACCATGGCCCCACTGCCTACAGACCTCATAAATCCTGACTGCCCCACTGACGAAAGGAGTGTAGGAAATCAGATGAGAAATTCCAGGTCCCAAAGTCCTATTTCCAGGCCACAGAGAGGGACTTTCTAGGGTCATTCCTTCCATACTTGTGTGAAGAAAAAAATTGATTGGGAGCAAAGCTTGCTTGTCACAGAAAACCTAAATTGGCCATCACTACAGTCACTATCCTGGTAGTTCAGATAGTCAAGAATCTGCTGGAATACGGGAGACACAGGTTGGATTCTTGGGTCAGGAAGATCCCCTGGAGAAGAGCATGGCAACCCACTCCAGTATTCTTATCTGGAGAATTCCATGGACAGAGGAGCCTGGCGGGATAGAGTCCGTGGGGTCACAAAGAGTCAGACATAACTGAGCAATTAAGACTTTTACACACAGTCACTATAGCTGAGACTCCATGAACTCCTCTTCAGAATATGCATCAGCCATGTTTATTCCTCCAGGGCAGTGCTTCTCAAACCTCGCTGCACATTAGAATGACCTGGGAGCTTTTATTTTTTCCCCAACTTTATTAACATATAATTGATTAAAAAATGTGTAAATTTAAAATGTACAATGTGATGTGTTGATACATGTATATATTATAGAATATCTACCACAACCAAGTTAACTCCCACATCCATCATGTTGCATAATTACCCTTGTGTGTGTGTATGGGGGGGGGGTGTATATGTGTGTGGTGAGAACACTTAATATCTATTCTCTTAGAAAACTTCAAGTAAAAATACAGAACATTACCTATAGTCAGCAAGCTGTACATTAGATACTCAGAACTTACTCATCTTCTAACTGGAAGTTTCTACCCCTTGACCAACATTCCCCTTTCTCACCACTAGCCCCTGGGCAACCACCATTCTACTCTCTGTTCCTAAGTCCGACTTTTATTTGGATTCCACATATTAGTGACGTCATGCAGTATCTTTCTTTCTCACCTGGGAGCTTGGTGATGGACCCTGCCTTAGAGATTGTGCTGTAATTGCTCTGGTGTGAGATGCAAGCAGCAGTGCTCTTTCAAAGCTTCCCCAGAAATCCTCCTGGTGCCCAATTTGAGCATTGCTACTCCAGTGTTTCAGACGCTCTTTAGAACTGATAACAAAAAGAAAAGGATGCCTTGCCTCCTGCTTTTAAAGCCCATCACCTATAAGGACGGGAGCAGAAAGCTGGAAAGCAAGGGTTTTGAGTCTCTCCCTGGCTTACTGTTTCTACTCCAGCAGAAATCAAACCAAGTAAATGAGCAAGGCTCCAGATACCTCAGCAATCACTGCATATGAACTGTGTAGACTGCACTAGTTTTTTTAATTCTTATGTTTTTAAGTGCTTATCTATGTGCCTGATGTATAAAACATATGGTCTGTTCTGTTAGAGCAGGAATGTGCAGTGAAATCATAATGTAAAAATAAACAAATAAAAATTAAGCCAGACAAATGAAAAGATGCTCCGCATTGCTCAGAGAAATGCAAATCAAAAATACAATGAGGTACCACCTCACCCTTGTCAGAATGGTAATTCTTAAAAGGTCTGCAAACAATAAACACTGAAGAGGGTCTGAAGAAAAGGTAACCCTCCTCCACTGTTGGTGGGAATGTAAATTGATATAGCCACTATGGAAAACAGTGTGGAGGTTCCTTAAAAAACTAAAACTAGGGAGACTGGGGGGGATGCTAAAGAGGAAGGGGACATATGTATCCCTATGGCTGATCCGTGTTGATGTATGGCAGAAACCAATGCAATATTGTAATTACCCATCAATTAAAATCAATTAATTAAGAAAAAACTAAAACTAGAGCTACCATATGACCCAACAATCTCACTCCTGGACATATATCCAGAAAAAACTATAATTCAAAAAGATACATGCACCCCTATGTCCACAGCAACATTATTCACGATAGCCCAGACATGGAAACAAACTAAATGTCCATTGACAGAAAAATGGCTAAAGAAGATGTGGTATAACATTAATATATAGAATGGAATACTACTCAGTCATAAAAATAAATGAAGTAATGCCATTTGCAGCAACAAATGGGGAGGGAAGGATTGGAAGTTGGGGATTAGCAGGTGCAAACTAGTATGCATAGGACAGATAAACAACAAAGCTCTAGCATATAGCACAGAGAACTATATTCAGTTGTTGTTCAGTCACTAAGTTGTGTCCAACTCTTTGTGATCCTATGGACTGAAGCATGCCGGACTTCTCTGTCCTACACTATCTCCTGGAGTTTGCTCAGATTCATGTCCATTGAGTTGGTGATGCTATTTAACCATCTCATCCTCTGCCATCCCCTTCTCCTTTTGCCTTTAATCTTTCCCAGCATCAGGGTCTTTTCCAATGAGTCAACTCTTCGCACCAGGTGGCCAAAGTATTGGAGCTTCAGCATCAGCCTTTCCAATGAATATTCCTTTAGAATTGACTGGTTTGATATCCTTTCAGTCCAAGGGACTTTCCAAAGTCTTCTCCAGTACCACAATCCGAAAGCATTCGTTCTTCTGCACTCAACCTTCTTTATGATCCAATTCTCACATCCGTACATAACTACTGGAAAAATTATACCTTTGTCAGCGAAGTGATGGCTCTGCTTTTTAATATGTTGTCTAGGTTTGTCTAGCCCCCATCTTCCAAGGAGCAGGCATCTTTTAAGAAGCATCTTACATCTTCCAAGGAGCTTTCCTTCCAAGGAGCAGGTATCTTTTCATTTCATGGCTGCAGTCACCATCCACAGTGATTTTGGAGCCCAAGAATTTGGAATTCAAGGATTGAGCACCTTACATTTGCCTTAGGAATTTTCAAGTTTGAGAAGATTTTAGGCCTCCTTTGTAAGTCTAGACCAGTGACCTGATCACCATAGTTAATGACTTCCCAGAGAGTATCAAGTTCTATAAAAAGCAGATCTTGAAGACTCTCATAGAAAGACTGCCTTGTAAGATAAATGGGTGTCATCTCCAGCTTTCTGCTGCTTGCTGCATTTTATGTATATATATATATACATTGTATATATGTATATTATGTATATGTATGTGTATATATACATTGTATAGTATATGTATATATATATATATATATATATATATATATATATTGCTCCTCTGTGTAAGACATTTTAGTACTTAGCAACTAGTTAGATTTTGTAGGCAGAGATAGAGACTGGTGAGGAAAGAAGGGGCAGAATTTCCACACGTGGGTTTCTGGGTGTGTGGTCTTTGGCTTTCCCAGATGAAGTACAAGAGCAGGATTTGGCTGCAGCATTGAAGGCTGGATTCCCATGGCTGATCCGGAGTAAACCACTGCCCTAAAGTACCTCAGGTAATGACTCTGAGAGAAGAGGGAAAATGTTGGGTCAGCCCTCATTTTTTAAAACAATGCTTTTAGAGTGAGACACATTCTCAACTATTGTCACTATCTACTTTGCAGAAATAGTGTGTAGGCTAATTTGAGTTCAAGTTGAAGGTTTTACAGACTTACATTGAACGTTTCTGCAGTGTTGGTGGGATGGAAAGGTTATCGGTTTAAATACCTAAGGCACAGAATTTGGACCATTCAAAATCTTCTGCTACTTTCTCCCTTTCCTCCCTTCCCTGAGTGCAACAGTATCTCAAATAACATATGTTCAATGACCTTCAAATAATTCCTGGATCAGAATGACATAGTGTCGTTTCACCCACAGCAGTCCCAGTCACCATTGTCCCAACTGGCTGATTTACATTCAACCCACTCAAAATTCCTGTTGCTTCCTTCCAGTGTGGATTAACTTTATGGCACAAGGTAAAAGCCTTTAATAAAATGTCTGGCACAGTCTGTTTTGGAGATCACTCAGGTTTTGGTATACGACTCTAGGTGACCGGGGGCCCTGTACCCTTACATGTCACCTCCTTTCTATTAGGTACAACAGAAATATAAGGTAATTTGGAGTATATTAGGAGCATAAAAAATATGGAAAACCACACCTTAGAGACATCATCAAAATGAAGAATGCAAAAGGAAGCAATTTTGCTGGGGTTTGGCTTTTTTATTTCTGAACTTTGCACATAAAATAATCCCTTTGAGCCAGCAGAATAGGGTTTAAGAAGCACTTTTTTTTTTCTGGAATATTTATTGAGCTCCAAGTAGGTGTAGGGCATGACTGCAGGAGACAGGCAGAGACATAAAATGCAAGCTCTGCCCTTCAGAATAGACAGTCTGCTCGGGAAGCATTTGACAGAAAAGATTTTAAAAAGAGAAAGAGGTCCAGGTGAACAGAAAAAGAGACTCAGATGATTTGGACTCTAGGAAGTCAAACACCAACAGAGTACCCCTGCAGTCTGGGGTGGGTGGGAGATTGAGAATACTGATGGAAAAGGAGGAGGAAGCATTTAGGCTAAAGTATAGGACAAGAAATAAGCAATTTGTACTCCTGCTCAGTCACGTCTGACTCTTTGCAACCCCCATGGACTCTAGCCCACCAGGCTCCTCCGTACATGGAATTTTCCAGGCAAGAATACTGGAGTGCCATTTCCTGGGTCTTCTTGACACAGGGATCAAACCCACATCTCCTGCACTGGCAAGCGGGTTCTTTCCCACTAAGCCACTAGGGAAGATTCTACTTATAAGATGGATCTTAGGTGGGCGGGGTAGTCAGAGTGGAACAAAAGTGGTTTATCTCAGTGTTCGGCCACTGATGGCTCACAGACTGCATCCAGCCTGCTATGTGTTTGCAAGGCCTGCAAGCTAAGAATAATTTTTACATTTGTTCATGGTTGAAAACAATAAAAAATATTTCATGATTCATGAACATTGTAGGAAGTTCAAATTTCCGAGCAGATCAAGTTAGATAGGCACACAGATTTTTACTTGCTTAGAACTGTCCCTGGCTGATTTCTCACGACAACAGCAGAATTAAGGTCTCACTGTGTAGAGATCCCGCTGACAAAGCCTAAAATATTTACTATCTGGTTCTTTACATTGAAGTCCCCAAAGTAAAGGAGACAAGGGTGGGACAGAAAAATTAGTTGAATAAATAAGGACCAAAACTGTTCTAAATTTGATAAAAAAAAAAAATTGTAAACTGATGGATCAGTGACACTCAGTGACTCCCAAGCACAAGGAACATGAAGAAAACTACAACAAGGCAAATTATGATCAAATTGTTCAAAATTTGTGATGAAGACAACCTTGAAAGTAACACAAAAGAAAAGATACATAGCATAGGAAAAAAATAAGGGTGACAGTAGATTTCTTGTCAGGAACACTACAAGTGAGAAGACAGTGGAAAACTTAACAAGTCCCGAAAGAAATGCATCTGTCAAGCTAGGATTCTACACCCAACAAATGTCTCTCATAAATGAAAGCAAAATAAAGAATTATTCAGACACAGTGAAGTTAAAAAGATGTCATCACACACCATGAAAAATGTCAGTCGTCTCTAGAAAGAAGGAAAATCGTACCAGGTGGAAACAGGCACAAAGGTTACAGAATACAAGGTCAACATACAAAAGCCAATTTTGTTTCTCTATACCAGGAATGATTTTTGGAAATTGGCATTTTAAAAATGATACCAATTTTGATAGCATTAAAAACATAAATTACTTGGGATTAAATCTGATAAAAGACGAGTAAGACTTGAACACTCGGAAATATTGCAAATTAAAGAAAGAAATTAAGGAAGTCTTAAACATTTACAGAGATATACTTTATTTAGGAGTAAGAAAACTTGATGTTGTTAACGTGTTTATTCTCCAAAAACTGACCTATAGAGTCAGTGGAGTGCCAATCAAGATCTAACCCAATTTTTTGGTAGAACCTGGCAGTCTGCTACCCAGATTCATATAGGCATGCAGAGGACCTTGGTCAAAAAAACCTGGAAAAGAAAAACAAAGTTAAAAGCTAACACTGATTTTAAGACACATTGTAAAGCTGCTTTTCTCTACGCCAGGCTTCAACAGTACATAAACTATGAACTTCCAGATGTTCAAGCTGGATTTAGAAAAGCCAGAGGAACAAGAGATCAAATTGCCAACTCTGTTGGATCATCAAAAAAGCAAAAGAGTTCCAGAAAAACATCTACTTCTGCTTTATTGACTACAACAAAGCCTTTGACTATGTGGATCACAACAAACTGTGGAAAATTCTTCAAGAGATGGGAATACCAGACCACCTGACCTGCCTCCTGAGAAATCTGTATGCAGGTCAAGAAGCAAGTTAGAACTGAACATGGAACAACAGACTGGTTCCAAATAGAAAAAGGAGTACATCAAGGCTGTATATTGTCACCCTGCTTGTTTAACTTATATGCAGAGTACATCATGAGAAATGCTGGACTGGATGAAGCATAAGCTGGAATCAAGATTGCCAGGAGAAATATCAATAACCTCCGATATGCAGATGATACCACCATTATGGCAGAAAACAAAGAATAACTAAAGAGCCTCTTGATGAAAGTGAAAGAGGAGAGTGAAAAAGTTGACTTAAAACTCAACATTCAGAAAAGATCATGGCATACAGTCCCATCACTTCATGGTAAATAGATGGGAGAACAATGGAAAGAGTGACAGACTTTATTTTGGGGGGCTCCAAAATCACTGAAGATGGTGACTGCAGCCCTGAAATTAAAAGACGCTTGCTCCTTGGAAGAAAAGCTATGACCAACATAGACAGCATATTAAAAAGCAGAGACATTACTTTGCCAACAAAGGTCCATCTATTCAAAGCTATAGTTTTTCCTGTAGTCCTGTATGGATGTGAGAGTTGGACTAGAAAGAAAGCTAAGTGCAGAAGAATTGATGCTTTTGAACTGTGGTGTTGGAGAAGACTCTTGAGAGTCCCTTGGACTGCAAGGAGATCCAACCAGTCCATCCTAAAGGAGATCAGTCCTGGGTGTTCATTGGAAGGACTGAAGCTGAAACTCCAATACTTTGGCTACTTGATGTGAAGAGCCGACTCATGGGAAAATGGCTACTTGATGTGAAGAGCCGACTCATGGGAAAATGGCTACTTGATGTGAAGAGCCGACTCATGGGAAAAGACCCTGATGCTGGGAAAGATTGACGGCAGGAGGAGAAGCAGATGACAGAGAATGAGATAGTTGGATGGCATCACTGACTCAATGGACATGAGTTTGAGTAAGCTCCAGGAGTTAGTGATGGACAGGGAGGCCTGGTGTGCTGTAGCACACCCAGCATGACCCGGCAGCGCTGGGTCGACCCCAGCGACCCATGGGGTTGCAAAGAGTCGGACACGACTGAGCAACTGAACTGAACTGGACTGATAAAGCCACAGTCATCAGTGTGGTATTGGTGTGAAGACAAATGACTGAGTACTTTTTCAATAGTACTTTTCCTGAAAACAAAAAAGTGTCCATTAATTTGATGAGAGGGGAGTCACAGTTGCTCTTGTCCAGATAACTTGATGAAAGAATGGGGTGAGAAGGCATGTTTCTGGTATGGAAGTGAGTTGAGACTCCTGGAAGAGTGAATCATGTGGGACTCCTGCCCCTTGTTCTGGACACAGAGAGGATGGTTTATTGGATGTAAACAAATGGGACACAAGAGAATTGATGTGCTGGCCTCCTGGGCTCCGGGATGAAGCTGATGGTGTTGGCTGACTCTCACCTCCTGCAGAAGACTGACAGGTGGACCCTTGAGGACATCTAAGGGTGGAGGCCATGCCGAGGGTGGTCAGTACTGAACCCCTTGCTGGGGGTGGTCAATACTGACCGCCCCCTCCTAGGGGTGGTCAGTATTGAGCCCTTCTTGGGTGTGCTCTGTACTGAGACCCCTCCTGGAGTAGGGGAGGGAATGGAGCCCCACCTGGACTTGGAGGTGAGTCTAGCTCTGGCCTGAGGGCGGGATTAGCTACAGGAGGGGGCAGAGTTACGGACAGGAGAAACTTGAGTGCATGCCCCGGGCCCTGGAGCCTGAGGGGTTCTGTCCAGACAGAGATGGCCCTGAGTTGTGGACTTTCCAGCATCTGCTCCTCCATGCAACAGGACATGATGGCCTGAGAGTGAGGGAAGGACAGAGGTGACAATAAGCAGATCATTTTTCACTCACTTGCTTTCTGTAAAGCGCCCACTGAACCCAGTCCTGGGAGGCGGAGTGGACCTGTGAGAGCTGGCAGGATTCAGGGGCCCAGAGTTACTGAGATGACGGGTTAGAGAAGTGGGGGGGCAGACTGAGAGCAATGGCATGTCCACAGTCTTTCCTCCAGCAGCCCACGTCTACTCTGGTGTCGCACACCAGCAGGCTTAGCCGGTAACAGGCGCACATTTGGGTCCTGCCAGCCAGGCGACTGAGGGCCCATGGACTTTAACCCTCATACCAGCTGTGGAGTGAGCCCCACCTCTCTTGGGAAGTGTTCTTTTCTTCTCCAGTGGTTTAGTTCTGTGAAATCGGTACAGGTGTTTTAGCCGAGTTCTCTTTTCTCGGACACAAATATTCTGAAACAATTTTATTCAGCGCTTACTATGTGCCAGGCACCATTCCAGCTGTTTGGAACATGTTAGTGAATGAAACGTGAAGGTCCCACCACGCAGAGCTTACGCTGGGGTAGGGAAGTGGACGGTGAGCCTTTGTCAGTGATCGTGGCTGGTGCTTGGCCAACTTGACCACTGGGCTTGGGAGCCAGGGGCTGGGCCGTAACTTCCAGTTCCAGGTGGAGACCGCCCAGCCACACTGTCCAGAGATCCCCTCACGTTCAGTGGTGTCTGGTAACCCAGGGACTCCCCAGGCTTCTTTCGGGCTCCTCCACAGTGTCCACTAAAAAAAATACACACAACCTAAAAGCTGAGAGTTAGGTTTTATTCAGTAGGAATGTTAGGGCTCGAGCCCAGGAGACAGCATCTCAGGTGACCCAGAGTGCTTTGAGGAGGTGGGGGAGGAGCCAGGCTACATACAAGTTTGCAGGGAGAAGTAGGTAATCTAAATATTAAAAGATTACTGTTAATTAAGAGAAAACTATATCTCTCACATGAAAAGATTTAGTGATCTTCCATGTATGGGAAGATGCAAGCGTCAGGGCTCGCTGAAATCATTTCTTTCATATGCATATGGCTGTCTGGGGCCAGTCCTGCTTTCTTTATTGTTCACAGACTAATTCCTTGTTCACCGTCAAAGAAGGCGAATGTAATGGTATGGCCGCCTCTCACATCCCCCCAGCTCCTCAGCGCTTACTGGAGAGGAAGCAGCTGATGGCTTCCAGATAGCTGGCTTTGTTTCACCTGGGCTCAAAAATGTGCATTTGGAAAAGGCTTGTTTACTGGTAGAGCGTAAAGCAGGAAACATTTCATTTCACTAGGGGCTTCAGGTCTAGAAGGGTTGAACAGGATGTTTGTAAAACCGGAGTGTACTGGTTCATCACTGGCAGACAACTGCAGTTCAGACTGTAGGAACCTGGGAAGGGCCAAGGTGAGGGCGTCGGCAGAGGTGTGGGCGGGAGGGCAAGGCCACAGCCCCAGGACTGCTGGCTGCAGACTGACCTTCCCCCGCCCTCTCTACCCCTCTCTCCCAGCTGCCCACCCGGCCCAGATCCAGGGCCGGCCGACCGCTACGGTGTCGCCCCTGCGCTCTCAGAACTCCCCGTCTCGCCTGCCCGCCGGCCTCAGGCCCCCCGCCTTGGGGTCCCCTCAGCACAGCCCCCAGCCAGTGACGCAGTGCCCCCGACCGGCCATCCCACTCGCCTCGGCGGCCTCAGCCGTCACCCCTCCCAACGTCAGCGCCGCCAACCTCAATGGGGAGGCTGGAGGGGGCACCGCCGGGGGCCTGACCGCATCCAGCCCCACCAGCGGGGGAGGCAGACCAGACGAGAGGAAAAATGAGAAGGTAAGTGCCCAGTGGGTGGTCCTACTTCTTTGGCATCAGATGCCATTTGGGGAGGGTGATCCAAGCCCAGCGTGCTCATGAACATCAGAAAAAAGCACCCCCTCCTCAAGATGCTTCAGTTCCTTCTGCGGGAAAGTCATGGTGAACTACTTGCTTTGCTGGGATTAGACACTTACTGCCTGCCAGGTGTCAGGATGTCTAATAACACATCCACAGACCTCCTCACACACATGTGAGCAGTGTCGTCCTCCCCTTGGTGCTCTGTCCACGGGCAGCACACACAAGGGGGTCACAGGGCCCTCTGGGTCTCAGGGCACAGGCAAGGGGAGGGCGCCTGCCTCCTCGTAGGTTTGGCTGGCCCTCAGCTCTTCCCCAGCAATGAGGAAAGTGGGCTTATTTTGGGAAGAAACTGAGTCTGGGGAGCTGGCCTCAGTCACCATCAGCTAGCGGTGGGCTGAGCCAAGACGGGAGTCCAGATTTCTATGTCAGTGCCGCAGATGGAACCGCAATTCAGACCACACGTGTAATTTGCAAGTCTTCCTGTAGCCACATTATGGAAAGTTAAAAATAAGATAAAAAGTGAAATTCATTTTAATGGTGTAATCTACTGGACCCAATATCCAAAAATGTTGTCATTTCAGCATGAGATCTGTATTAAGAAATCGTTGATGAGCTGTTTTACCTTTCTTCACTTTTGGTCTTTCAGAGCCAGTGAGACGTGTCCAGTGGTCAGGCCACTGTGCTGCCCAGGCTGTGCTGGACGGCGGGCCCGGTCCCCAGCAGGGGTCACTCCCATTATTGGCCTCGCTGTCCAGGTGGCTTCTTCTCATGCTCTTGGCTTTGCTACAGCCTGGGGTGTTTTCCCTCTCTCTCTGGTGCACGCTTTTAAAAAATACTTATTCACATATTTGCACTGCCCTTGTGGCTCAGATGGTAAAGAATCCTCCTGCAATGCGGGAGACCTGAGTTCAATCCCTGGGTTGGAAAGATCCCCTGGAGAAGGGAACGGCTACCCACTCCAGTATTCTGGCCTAGAGAATTCCATGGACAGAGGAGCCTGGCAGGCTACAGTCCATGGGGTCACAAAGAGTGGGACATGACTGAACGAGCTTTCACTTTAGGGGCTTCCCTTGTCGCTCAGCTGGTAAAGAATCCACCTGCAATATGGAAGACCTGGGTTCGATCCCTGGGTTGGGAAGATCCCCTGGAGAAGGGAAAGGCTACCCACTCCAGTATTCTGGCCTGGAGAATTCCATGGACTATATAGTCCATGGGGTTGTAAAGAGTCAGACACGACCAAGTGACTTTGACTTTCACTTCATTCACATATTTATGGCTGTGAGGGGTCTTAGTTGCAACACTCGGGATCTTCGATCTCTACTGTGGCATGTGGGATCTAGTTCCCTGATCAGGAATGAATCCTGGGCCCCCTGCATTGGGAGCATGGAGTCTTATCCGCTGGACCACCAGGGAGGTCCCTCTGGATATTTTCAGACCTTTCAGTATGAAACCAGCTTTGATTGGAGCATGCCCCTCAAGTAGACAGCATCCTGTCTGGTCCCTTGGGGACAGCACCTGATCCAGATGGTGAGGCCATCTGCCTGGACCCTAGAGGGTGGTGAGAATGGGAAGCAGAGCACCCGTCGGTAAGGGGAGGGCTCCTGGCAGCTTCAACTGAGCAAAGGCCAAAGGAGGTAGCCAGTGGTGGGCAGCCCAAGAGCTGCCGGGAGGCCCCAGGTGGGAGGACGATGGGGGTCAGGCCTGACCAGGGACACTCACGCGCCTCCCTCCCCTGTGTCCACTCCGAGGCTGACTGCCTGCTGGAGCCTGACTCTGGCCAGTGCTCTCCGTGGCCCCAGCGTGCTGAGGGTCCTTCTTGTGACCCATGTTTGAAACGACCCTCAGGAGTCACGAGACCAGCTTAGTGGATTTGATCCAACGTGTGTGTAGATGGAACAGGACACGCAGCGGGTCGGCAGGCCCAGCACGCAGGAGGGTCAGCGTATGTGAGAGTCGGTTGCTATTTTGTGCTAAGTCCTAATTTAAAACTTACTTCAGAAACTTCTGAGCCCTGACTGACCCTGGAGGTACCACATGCATAGCAGGCATCTGGTGATGTTTGTTGACTGACAAGAGTTGGAAAAACTATAATACACATATAGTCACACACATAGAAAACTGCTTGGAAAAAGGAAAACATAAAATTTGTCTAAAACTCTTCTCTACATACTAGATGCTCCTGCTCCTCCTTTTCTAAGAAATGTTTCTGAAACACACTTTCATTCACTTATCTCATGATCTGGATTGTAAGTCAAGATAAAAATTGTTGATTACTCAAGACTCTTGAGGCTTTAATGTGTTTATACAGACAAAACAGGTGAACTGCTGACACTTTTTAAATATACTTGTCGCCTTATATAAGTGATTCGGTTATTTCAATGATTTCAAATTAGTAGTTCGAATTAATAAAAGCACGTTTAATACTTAAATAAGTTGTTAAAACTGCCTCCTCAAAAACTCAATCTCATGTTACCTCATGTTGCTGCTGCTGCTGCTGCTAAGTCGCTTCAGCCGTGTCCAACTCTGTGCAACCCCAGAGACGGCAGCCCACCAGGCTCCCCCATCCCTGGGGTTCTCCAGGCAAGAACACTGGAGTGGGGTGCCATCGCCTTCTCCAATGCATGAAAGGGAAAAGGGAAAGTGAAGCCACTCAGTCATGTCCAACTCTTAGCGACCCCATGGACTGCAGCCCACCAGGCTCCTCCATCCATGGGGCTTTCCAGGCAAGAGCACTGGAGTGGGGTGCCA
Organism: Cervus canadensis; assembly: GCF_019320065.1. Lineage (NCBI taxonomy): Eukaryota > Metazoa > Chordata > Mammalia > Artiodactyla > Cervidae > Cervus > Cervus canadensis. Next base: position 24,662 of record NC_057390.1, read on the forward strand.
TTACCTTCTCCTACCGAATGTTAGTGACCTCTAAAAGACAATCACCTGTGGTCCCAGTAAGTAGAATGCACAGATTGTACAAGTAGATATTCTGGGATCATGTCAGGACAGCCAAAACCATTGTCCCATCTAGGATGTGCTAAAGAAAACTTTTCTCCAGGAATCATGACACATTAGTTTCATCATAGCAAATCCAAGCATGGAGGCAAGTAAATCAGAACCACACTTGAAGCAAAACATCTGATCAACTAATAAGGAATCATTTTGATAGTAGCAGTGGTTCTAATGATTTTGCGGAAATATTTTAAAAAGGTGGTCTAAATAGCCAAGGACTTATATAGGTAGACACTCTTGTGGATGGTAGAGGAATTCAAATTTCATCTAAATAGGAAAGATCGTCAGAAAGACAGCCAGCTAAGCTGTTTACAAAATTATGGAAATAAGCCTGTCACTTAGGTATATTTGAGTTTAGTTTGTAAACACTTTATAGTCCACATCTTAGAAGATATAGCATCATTGAGATGTTCTTCTTTGGGTAATCTACCTGGGCTAAAAGAGATCAAAGTGCTATTTTCAAATGGCACAGGATTTCAAAATGTGTAGACTTTCATCATTTCAACTGCATCCCTTCGAGGTTGTTTCTACTGACTGAGGCACTAGCCACCATACCCGTGAGTTCCCATCCACTCCTGCAATGATCCCTTTTTCCCAGGGGCAGAGCTTCCCTGGACCCAGGCCAAGCTGGTGCTCCACACGTACAAAGCTAGATCATGTTATAATAATAACCATTTATTTCTTCAACAGGTAAGCTCTCTTCTTGAATGTAAGAAAGCCCACACAATGATTCATTTGCCTGATAATATAGATGAAGAAAAGTTAATAAGACTTATTCTTGGTCACCTAATTAGTACCAGGACTGAATTTTTCTATCATGTAGCCTGGTGCTCTCTATTCTTTCAATATTATTATTAACACTGTGTCACATCTAACTACAGGACAGTTGCCTTTATAAAGGATTTGAAAATGTACCTCAGGTTTGAAAAATAATAACATTCTTTCTCAATGCATGCATCATGCTAAGTCGTTTCAGTCCTGACCAACTTTTTGAGGCCGTGGGGACTGCAGTGGCCCAGCTCATTTGCTCATGGGATTCTCCAGGCAAGAATACTGGTGTGGGTCTCCATGCCCTCCTGCAGGGGATCTCCCTGACCCACAGATCGAACCCACGTCGCCTATGTCTCTTGCATTGGCAGGCATGTTCTTTACCACTAGGGCCACCTGGGAAACTCTTCTCAGTACATAATGGTTAGTATTATCAAGTGACATACTTTCAATTTAGAAATAGTGAGGGTTACAGCCTTCATTCTTTTTCTAACTTCATTTGTAGTAAATATCAATTTACAACACATTTCACAACAGATTACAACTTGTCCTTTAATGTAGTTGGCCACTTAATGAAATCTCCTGAGATGGAAGAGCATCTGAATTTTACTGAATACGATTCTTGAAGGTGATGGGTCATGTTCTGTTTGGATGATCTTTACTATCTTCTTAAGGTTACCCCATGATCTTACCTAGTGGCTTGGATATAACTTAGTGATTTTTTTTTTCTTTCACTATTCATCTCAGATGTGCTTTCTTAGAAATTTTGTTCCTTAATTTTCTCTGCCTTGAAAAGAGTAATACCACAGATATACCAGTTATTTGTGTGATTTGTGTATATCTGTGCATTATAACGAAAAATTGTAAGAAATATTCATCTCCCAAGGAGTTAGTTTTGCTTTGTTAGGTGAGATATTTCCCCCATTTCAAATGCATGTTTTAAAATAACCTACTTATTTTTCAAAAGGAAGATGTATAATGTAGTTATTTAAACTTGGATCAAACTGAAAATCTGTCTTTGCTTCAAACAACTACACAAATAGATTTATCTAATTCTTCTCTCTGGCATCACCCTCTTATAAATAATTTTTTTTAATCTTACCCATTACTAGCAAAATTATACTTTTAGTTTAGGTGTTTACTTGCTTATTACCTTTCTGCTCCACATTGGAACTTTAGTCCCATAAAAAAGAACTCTTTTGTGTGTGTATTTAAAGTTGTATACCAGCTCCCATAAGTCTCTGGCCCAGTGTAGGCACCATATATGTATATATATACATATATATATATATATATACATATATATATAACATATATGTATATGTATAACTATATATATAGTTATATATATATACTGGAAAAAGTGGCTCTATGTTCTACTCTTATGCACTGAATAGAGTAGAACATAGAGCCACTTTGTCCAGTAATAATTGTGTACACTACAGAATAGCATTGGGAGAGCTCTATGGAAATGCACCTATTTAGTTCTTCAAGGTGCTACCTTATGCTCAGAATATCAATTTCCTCAGTGACTGAGCTGCTCATTTTTCCTTTAAATTTCTTTTAAATTCTCTTTCACCCAAGTGTCATGTCCTTTGAAATTCAAACATTTTAATTTCATTTCCTGAGCCTATTTCATCTCATTTATCATGATGCCCATGAAGGGAATATATCTGCAGAAAAAAATCATTAGATGGCTTTTCATTAACACAAGAAGAGTCTGCAGAGTATAAGTAACCTGGGAAATGAAGGTAAACAGGGAGAGGAAGGGAAGAAAGTGCCTCCCATTGAGAATAATGTCTCAGTGACACTCTTCACAATGTGGCCAATGATCAGATATGTGTTTAGCTATTTTTCACTTCATGATATCAAGGAGTATTGATAAGTGAGAAGAGTAGAGGAACCAAAGACTAAAAGACCTGATAATGATGTCTAACTTCATTGAATCACATTTTCCTCCTGTATAAAATGGAGTGAAGACCTCTCTAATAATCCTTGCTGCTACATGAATAAAGTATGTAAAGAACCTATCAAAATGTATGCATCATAATTGCCTCAAACAGTAGTACACTCATTCCACTCACTTAATGCCTAATATTTTTATGGAATTAAAAGTTTAGATTAAACCAAAATATCCTTACATAACAGATCCAAACATTGCTTATGTCATTAATTTTTTTTTAAGTATCAGAAATAAGCAGGTGACAGTTGGTTCTTAGGGGAGATTCTTGGTGATAGTGCAAAGGATCATCTAAACAAGTGTTAAACTTACAAACCATCAAGACTCTATCCACTAAGAATGGCAGACTGCCTTTCATTTCCTCCTTCAGTTCTTATACCTTGAAAGATTGCTGTTGGCAATTAATAATTTATGCATCATTAATCTTCTCGCCCTTCCATTGAGTCCCAGGTATAGCCTCTAGGATGCAATCACTGGCCTGAGTTTCCCTCTCCAAATCCTCTGTTTGGTCTTAGCATAGAAACCACACTTACTCAGTGTTTTTCCCGTCCTTACCCCCAGGGAACTACCCTCCCTTCTCTAAAAATCATTAGACAAAATGAACCACATAGCATTTAGTCGAGATTCTGTTGAAACGTTTCATTCTCATCAGCAATTACAAACTGAATAATTTTAATAGGTTAAGTACTGATGATATGTTTTAGACCTAGACTTTGTCGGGAAATGTTTGGTTTCTTATGAACTGTAGACATTCCTGCACAACTTAGTAAACACAGTCACACCAGTATGATGCTCTGGTATTACAGTATGTGTAAATTAGGGGAAAAAATAGTTCCAGTTGATCATTGGATTTGAGAAAGTGATATTTCTGAGAAGTAACAGAAGTAACATTTGCTACAAGTGTTGTAGTCAGAGAACTTAGATTTATGAGCTATGTAACATAGGATGACTTTGTATCCTTCACATGCATAGAAGAGCATTGCAACCTTGCAGTAGTTCATCTTAGCTATTTTATTTTTATGATGGACAATTTAAATACTGGGAAAAATCTGAAAGAAATTTTTAGTTTTTTAAATGGGAAATTTTAGGTTAACATATATCACATCATTATTGATATCATTATATATTAATACTAATATTTAATATGGTATATTATTAAATATTTATTAATGGAAAAATCTGAAAGAAATGTTTAGTTTTATAAAAAAGGAATCCTTTGCCATACTATCAACTTTCAGTGCTATATTTGAGACATTTGTTACAAGGCTGCAGCAATTTCAACATGATTTTCTTAAAGGACAAATTGGATAATTAAAACTACAGGTAAGTTTTTTATCTGTATACCTAAACATAGTATGGACTACTGTGTTTCATTTGCATGAAAGCAAAACTAAATTTTAAAGACTTTGGTCAGAAGTTCATAGCTGAAACTTTTTTGTGTGTGTGTACTTTTTTCCATTTATTTTTATTAGTTGGAGGCTAATTACTTTACGATATTGTAGTGGGTTTTGCCATACATTGACATGAATCAGCCATGGATTTACATGTGTTCCCCATCCCAATCCCCCCTCCCACCTCCCTCTCCACCCGATTTCTCTGGGTCTTCCCAGTGCACCAGCCCTGACCATTTGTCTCATGCATCCAACCTGGGCTGGTGATCTGTTTCACCCTTGATAGTATACATGTTTCAATGCTGTTCTCTCAGAACATCCCACCCTCACCTTCTCCCACAGAGTCCAAAAGTCTGTTCTGTACATCTGTGTCTCTTTTTCTGTTTTACATATAGGATTATCGTTACCATCTTTTTAAATTCCATATATATGCGTTACTATACTGTATTGGTCTTTATCTTTCTGGCTTACTTCACTCTGTATAATGGGCTCCAGTTTCACCCATCTCATTAGAACTGATTCAAATGAATTCTTTTTAATGGCTGAGTAATATTCCATTGTGTATACGTACCACAGCTTTCTTATCCATTCATCTGCTGATGGGCATCTAGGTTGCTTCCATGTCCTGGCTATTATAAACAGTGCTGCAATGAACATTGGAGTGCACCTGTCTCTTTCAGATCTGGTTTCCTCAGTGTGTATGCCCAGAAGTGGGATTGCTGGGTCATATGGCACTTCTATTTCCAGTTTTTTAAGGAATCTCCACACTGTTCTCCATAGCGGCTGTACTAGTTTGCATTCCCACCAACAGTGTAAGAGGGTTCCCTTTTCTCCACACCCTCTCCAGCATTTATTGCTTGTAGACTTTTGGATAGCAGCCATCCTGACTGTCGTGTAATGGTACCTCATTGTGGTTTTGATTTGCATTTCTCTAATAATGAGTGATGTTGAGCATCTTTTCATGTGTTTGTTAGCCATCTGTATGTCTTCTTTGGAGAAATGTCTGTTTAGATCTTTGGCCCATTTTTTGATTGGGTCATTTATTTTTCTGGACTTGAGCTGCAGGAGTTGCTTGTATATTTTTGAGATTAATCCTTTGTTTCTTCATTTGCTCATGTTTTTTCCCATTCTGAAGGCTGTCTTTTCACCTTGCTTATAGTTTCCTTTCTTGTGCAAAAGCTTTTAAGCTTCATTAGGTCCCATTTGTTTAGTTTTGCTTTTATTTCCAATATTCTGGGAGGTGGGTCATAGAGGATCTTGCTGTGATTTATGTCGGAGAGTGTCTTGCCTATGTTCTCCTCTAGGAGTTTTATAGTTTCTGGTCTTACATTTAGATCTTTAATCAATTTTGAGTTTATTTTTGTGTATGGTGTTAGAAAGTGTTCTAGTTTCATTCTTTTACAAGTGGATGACCAGTTTTCCCAGCACCACTTGTTAAAGAGATTGTCTTTTTTCCATTGTATATTCTTGCCTCCTTGTGGAAGATAAGGTGTCTGTAGGTACATGGATTTATCTCTGGACTTTCTATTCTGTTCCATTGATCTATATTTCTGTCTTTGTGCCAGTACCATACTGTCTTGATGACTGTGGTTTGTAGTAGAGTCTGAAGTCAGGCAGGTTGATTCCTCCAGTTCCATTCTTCTTTCTCAAGATTGCTTTGACTACTCAAGGTTTTTTGTATTTCCATACAAATTGTGAAATTATTTGTTCTAGTTCTGTGAAGAATATCGTAGAGATTGCATTGAATCTATAGATTGCTTTGGGTAGAATAGCCATTTTGACAATATTGATTCTTCCAATCCATGAACATGGTATATTTCTCCATCTATTTGTGTCCTCTTTGATTTCTTTCAACAGTGTTTTAAAATTTTCTATGTATAGGTCTTTTGATTTTTTAGGTAGATATACTCCTCAGTATTTTATTCTTTTTGTTGCAATGGTGAATGGTATTGTTTCCTTAAATTCTCTTTCTGTTTTCTCATTGTTAGTGTATAGGAATACAAGGGATTTCTGTGTGTTAGTTTTATATCCTGCAACTTTACTATATTCATTGATTAGCTCTAGTAATTTTCTGGTAGAGTCTTTAGGGTTTTCCATGTAGAGGATCATGTCATCTGCAAACAGTGAGAGTTTTACTTCTTCTTTTCCTATCTGGATTCCTTTTACTTCTTTTTCTGCTCTGATTGCTGTGGCCAAAACTTCCAACACTATGTTGAATAGTAGCAATGAGAGTGGGTACCCTTGTCTTGTTCCTGATTTTAAGGGAAATGCTTTCAGTTTTTCACCATTGAGGATAATGTTTGCTGTGGGTTTGTCCTATATAGCTTTTATTATGTTGAGATATGTTCCTTCTATTCCTGCTTTCTGGAGAGTTTTTATCATAAATGGATGTTGAATTTTGTCAAAAGCTTTTTCTGCATCTATTGAGATAATCATATGGTTTTTATCTTTCAATTTGTTAATGTGGTGTATTACATTGATTGATTTGTGGATATTAAAGAATCCTTGCATTCCTGGGATAAAGCCCACTTGGTCGTGGTGTATGATTTTTTTAATATGTTGTTGGATTCTGTTTGCTAGAATTTTGTTAAGGATTTTTGCATCTATGTTCATCAGTGATATTGGCCTGTAGTTTTCTTTTTTTGTGGCATCTTTGTCTGGTTTTGGAATTAGGGTGATGGTGGTCTCATAGAATGAGTTTGGAAGTTTACCTTCTTCTGCAATTTTCTGGAAGAGTTTGAGTAAGATAGGTTAGCTCTTCTCTAAATTTTTGGTAGAATTCAGCTGTGAAGCCATCTGGTCCTGGGCTTTTGTTTGCTGGGAGATTTCTGATTACAGTTTCGATTTCCTTGCTTGTGATGGGTCTGTTAAGATCTTCTATTTCTTCCTGGTTCAGTTTTGGAAAGTTATACTTTTCTAAGAATTTGTCCATTTCATCCAAGTTTTCCATTTTATTGGCATAGAGCTGCTGGTAGTAGTCCCTTATGATCCTTTGTATTTCAGAGTTGTCTGTTGGGACCTCTCTATTTTCACCTCTAATTTTGTTGATTTGGTTCTTCTCCCTTTGTTTCTTAATGAGTCTGGCTAATGATTTGTCAATTTTGTTTATCTTTTCAAAAAACCAGCTTTTAGCTTTGTTGATTTTTGCTATGGTCTCTTTGGTTTCTTTTGCATTTATTTCTGCCCTAATTTTTAAGGTTTCTTTCCTTCTGCTAACCCTGGGGTTCTTCATTTCTTCCTTCTCTAATTGCTTTAGGTGTAGAGTTAGGTTATTTATTTGGCTTTTCTCTTGTTTCTTGATGTGAGCCTGTAATGCTATGAACCTTCCCCTTAGCACTGCTTTTACAGTGTCCCATAGGTTTTGGGTTGTTGTGTTTTCATTTTCATTCATTTCTATGCATATTTTGATTTCTTTTTTGATTTCTTCTATGATTTCTTGGTTATTCAGAAGCGTGTTATTTAACCTCCACATGTTTGAATTTTTAATAGTTTTTTTTTTCCTGTAATTGAGATCTAATCTTACTGCAATGTGGTCAGGAAAGATGACTGGAATGATTTCAATTTTTTTAATTTACCAAGGCTAGATGTATGGCCTTGGATGTGATCTATTCTGGAGAAGGTTCTGTGTGCACTTGAGAAAAAGGTGAAGTTGATTGTTTTGGGGTGAAATGTCCTATAGATATCAATTAGGTCTAGCTAGACCATTGTGTCATTTAAAGTTTGTGTTCCCTTGTTAATTTTCTGTTTAGTTGATATGTCCATAGGTGTGAGTGGGGTATTAAAGTCTCCCACTATTATTGTGTTATTATTAATTTCCCCTTTCATACTCGTTAGTATTTACCTTACATATTGCGGTGCTCCTATGTTGGGTGCATATATATTTATAATTGTTATATCTTCTTGGATTGATCCTTTAATCATTATGTAGTGTCCTTCTTTGTCTCTTTTCACATCCTTTATTTGAAAGTCTATTTTACCTGATATGAGTATTCCGACTCCTGCTTTCTTTTGGTCTCCGTTTGCGTGAAATATTTTTTCCCAGCCCTTCACTTTCAGTCTGTATGTCTCCCTTGTTTTGAGGTGGGCCTCTTGTAGACAGCATATATAGGGGTCTTGTTTTTGTATCCATTCAGCCAATCTTTGTCTTTTGGTTGGGGCATTCAACCCACTTACATTTAAGGTAATTATTGATAGGTATTGTCCCATTGCCACTTACTTTGTTGTTTTGGGTTTGCGTTCATACAACCTTTCTGTGTTTCCTGTCTAGAGAAGATCCTTTAGCATTTGTTGAAGAGCTGGTTTGGTGGTGCTGAATTCTCTCAGCTTTTGCTTGTCTGTAAAGCTTTTGAATTCTCCTTCATATCTGAATGAGATCCTTGCTGGGCACAGTAATATGGGTCATAGGTTATTCTCTTTCATTTCTTTAAGTATGTCCTGCCATTCCCTTCTGGCCTGAAGGGTCTATTGATAGATCAGCTGTTACCCTTATGGGAATCCCTTTGTGTGTTATTTGTTGTTTCTCCCTTGCTGCTTTTAATATTTGTTCTTTGTGTTTGATCTTTGTTAATTTGATTAATATGTGTCTTGGGGTGTTTTGCCTTGGGTTTATCCTGTTTGGGACTCTCTGGGTTTCTTGGATCTGTGTAACTATTTCCTTCCCATTTTAGGGAAGTTTTCAGCTATTATCTCCTTGAGTATTTTCTCATGGCCTTTCTTTTTGTCTTCTTCTTCTGGGACTCCTATGATTCTAATGTTGGGGCGTTTCACATTGTCCCAGAGGTCCCTGAGGTTGTCCTCATTTCTTTTGATTCTTTTTTCTTTTTTTCTCTCTGCTTCACTTATTTCCACCATTTTATGTTCTACCTCACATATCCTATCTTCTGTCTCCATTATTCTACCCTTGGTTCCCTCCAGAGTGTTTTTTATCTCATTTATTGCATTATTCATTTTTAATTGACTCTTTTTATTTCTTCTAGGTCCTTGTTAAACATTTCTTGCATCTTCTCAATCCTTGTCTCCAGGCTATTTATCTGTAACTCCATTTTGTTTTCAAGACTTTGGATCATTTTTATTGTCATTATTCTAAATTCTTTTTCAGGTAGATTCCCTATCTCCTCCTCTTTTGTTTGGCTTGGTGGGCATTTTTCATGTTCTTTTACCTGCTGGGTATTTCTCTGCCTTTTCATCTTGTTTAGATTGCTGTGTCTGGAGTGGGCTTTCTGTATTCTGGTGGTCTGTGGTTCCTTTTTATTGTGGAGGTTTCTACCAGTGGGTGGGGTTGGACGATTGGCTTGTCAAGGTTTCCTGGTCAGGGAAGCTTGTGTTGGTGTTCTGGTGCATGGAACTGGATTTCTTCTCTCTGGAGTGCAATGGAGTGTCCAGTAGTGAGTTTTGAGATGGGTTTATGGATTTGGTGTGACTTTAGGCAGCCTGTATATTGACGCTCAGGGCTATGTTCCTGCATTGCTGGAGAATTTGCGTGGTATGTCTTGCTCTGGAACTTATTGGCTCTTGGGTGGTGGTTGGTTTCAGTGTAGGTATGGAGGCTTTTGGATGATCTCTTATTACTTAATGTTCCCTGTAGACAGGAGTTCTCTGGTGTTCTCAGGTTTTGGGCTTAAGTCTTCTGCCTCTGGATTTCAGTCTTATTCTTCCAGTAGCCTCAAGACTTCTCCACCTCTACAGCACTGATAATAAAACTTCTAGGTTAATGGTGAAAAGATTCTCCACAGTGAGGGACACCCAGAGAAGTTCAGAGTTACATGAAGAAGAGGAGAGGGAGGAAGGAGATAGAGATGAGCAGGAGGAGAAAAAGGGGGACTCAAGAGGAGAGAGACAGATCTACACAGTACTCTCTTCCCTAAGTGTTCTCCGTAGACCAGAACACCCACAGAGATTCACAGAATTGGATTGAGAAGAAAAGGGGGGAGAAAATAGAGGTGATCTGGGGGAGAAAAAGGAGAGTCAAAAGGGGGAGAGAGTAGTCATCACACTCCTGAGTAAAAATGGGTACTGAATATTGGATTCTTAAATGTCCAAAATTTATATCACATACTGAAAAACAAAGATTAAAAATCTAGAGTAGAGGTTTGACTCTTAGAAATACAATATTAAAAACAAAACAAAAACACAAAAAAATTAAGAAATATATATGAAGTTCGCTTTAAAAATAGGGTTTTGTTTGTTTTTTTTTTGCAAGGTTATAGTGAAATGAAAATGAAAAGTAAGGGGTAATAGAGGAGTAATAGAGGACTTTAAAAGAAAATGAAAGAAAAAATTTTTTAAAAATAAAAATAAATTTTTTAATTAAAAAATAGTAAAAATATATGAAAATGAAATTAAGAAGTAATAGAGGGATAATAGAGGACTTTAAAAGAAAATAAAAAGATTAAAATTTTTAATTAAAAAAGTAAAAATATACGAAAATGAAAATTAACGAGTAATAGTGGAGTAATAGGAGATTTTAAAAGAAAGTAAAAGAAAATGAAAATGAAGGAGTTATAGAGGAGTAATAGGGAATTTTAAAAGAAAATCAAAGAAAAATTAAAAAATAAAAATAAAAAAAGAAAAGAATTTTTTTGTTTTTTTTTTGTTTTTTTTTAAAAAAAAAGGTAAAAATATATCTAGGAATTTCTCTGGAGCTGTTGTGGGCAGTGTGGGTTCGGTTCAGTTTCAGATACTCCTTGTTCCAGCTTACACTTCTCAATATCTATAGACCCCTTCCGGTGTAGTCGGTGTTAACTACAGGTATTTTAATCTGTTGCCCCTGTCACTTCTGAAGCACTTCCCTTTGTTTACTTGGCTTCTGTTTTCTGGTCTCTTCAGTGTCTAATTTCCACCCTGACACAAGCGAGTAGAGGTGGTCTCTTGTTTAGGTTCGTTTGTTCTGTGGGGAGGGAGGGGCCCTGCAGACAAATGTCACTGGCCTGTGTGAGGGGCACTCGCAGTGTTCCGGCCACATGGGGTTTGCCCCCGCTCGGGCATGTGTGCTTTCCCCATCTACACTGCTCAGGCTCCAGGCTGCTCTATAGGGAGCGGGCCCTGCGTTGCGTGTCGTTCCAGTTTTCGGGTACTCCACAGAAGTGCAGACTCGGTTGGGCCTGCCTTTTGTGCCTTCCCCGGCCCAAGCAGCTCAGGCAGCCAAGAGCTTGACCAGCACACTTTCCTCGGGTGCAGTGTGCCTTCTCCCCTCCGCGGTCCCAGCCTCAGTTTCCATGCATGCCAGTGGGGTGCGCCTTGTGTCTGTTCTGGGCAGCTCGTCTCTAGCCGCGACCCTCCCGGCGGATGTCAACCATCCAGAATCTCAGGGAGTCTTTGGTTAGAAACTGGAAGCCTGTTTGCAGTTTGGTAGGGCATGCCGTCTCTGGGGCCACATTTGCCTCTTTCCCCTCCCCCCTGCCTCCAGCGGGGGATGGGCTGGTCCGCAGCCGGCTAGCTCTTCTCTGGAATTGCTCAGTCCTTCCTTTGTTCCTAAGCAATGCCAACGGCTCCTCTCCATTCCGTCCCCACTTGCTGGTGGCGGATACGAGCGTCTGAAGTACTTTCCTGCTGGGAGTTGCTTTTAGGCAAGTAATCTGTGGGTTTTATTTCTTTTTCCTCCCAGTTAGGTTGCCCTCCGAGATTTGAAAACTTCCCCCAGACGCGTCAGTGAGAGGGTTTCCTGGTGTTTGGAAACTTCCTCTATTACGACTCCCTTCCCGGGATGGGTCTCCATCCCTAACTCTTATGTCTCTCTTTTTATCTTCTGTATTTTGTCCTACCTCCTTTCGAAGACAATGGGCTGCTTTTCTGGGCACCTGATGTCCTCTGCTAGCGATCAGAAGTTGTTTTGTGGAGTTTGCTCAACATTCAAATGTTCTTTTGATGAATTTGTAGGGGAGAAATTGGTCTCCCTGTCCTATTCCTCCGCCATCTTCTGATGTTATTCTTAACACTAATTATTTTTAATCCTAATTTAAATATGCATCAATAGGAAAAAAGCAAAATATCTTTATTTCTATATTGGTAGTATTGTAGTTGAGTCTACCTTTCTTGATATTTTGCATACTAAAGAAGGGTGCCAATTTTCAGTTAAGTGTGGATAAGGCATGATTATATGATTTGCAAAACCCATTTAAACCTGAGTTTATATATTTTCCTGAAAATAAAAATCTCACCTATAAACTTGTGTGATATAGGTCCATGGCCAGAGCCCCAGGCAGCTGTTAGTTCATAAACAAAGAAGTTATATAATTAAAACTGTCTGTAAGTGTCTTCGTTTATTTATAAATTGTACCTTTCTGTAACGTCTGTCTGTTGGCTCTTAAAAGTACAATCAGATGTTCTATTTGTAGGTAAATTTTGTGAAGTTTCTTAACTCTGGCTAATTGGACCCCAAGGGTATTTCATCATCCTTAGCATACCGTGCCAACAATTCAGTTATTTCATATAAATTAAATGGACTTTGGAGGATAACTTTTTTTAGTACTCATCTTTAATTTTGAACTTCTCCTTAGGTCTACATGAAAACAAAACACTATGACAAGAGAACATAATAAGTTAACCATTCATGAATTTAGGCACTTGACAACAAATGAGATTAATACAGAGTCTGAATATCACTGTTATATAAATTAGTCACTTAAGTGGATAACTATCTGATGTAAATTTTTTTTCATGATAATACTTAGTATTTTCCACCTATCTACCATTCATGCAAATCATAATTTTTACTATTGTTTTCAGATATACCTTAAGTGACAGTACAAACTTTATAACAGTATTTGCCACAAAGAGTTGGGCATGACTTAGCAACTGAGCAACAGCAACGATAATATTGGCACTTCAAAACAAATAAAGCTTACAATACTTTTTCAAAATGGCTATATCTTTAATTTATTCTGGAATTAGATTAATGTGAAACTGATGAAAACAAGTCTATCAAATTATACTCAGAGATGGTAGGACACATATATTTCAGTCATTTAAATTTACCTCATAATAGTCCTACAAAGAAGGGGGGGAAAAGCACAATAAGTCCTACTAAATAGAAAAAAAATAGCCACAATTAAGAGCAAGGAAATATAAGACACAGAACCAAAACACCATTTGCAAATTCATAAGAAGAAGCCAGGGCACTAAATGCAGGGACAGGATTTCTTTAAATTACTGTTTTTCAACCTAAGTGTCATGAGAAGCTCAGGTTGCCACCTCATGTAGGGTCTATCACAATTATCTACTAAAATAAATACCAATATTTGATATTATATTGAAAATGTATTTATTTCAATTTAATTGAGAAATTTTCTTACATAGAAACACACACTATGTTCAAATATGGTTGTATTAATAGAGGAAAAATAGGTTGTACTTAACTTTTAATTGGCTCCAGAATATGTGTCACTGTGAGCAGCATATGTCATGAAGGAAAAGAAAACTGAAACCACATGATTAAACCTAGTTTCGCTAAACACTCCAATATTATAGGGCAGTAATAATTTGAGTGATAGCAGATAGCAAAGACAGTCTGAATGAGGATTTGAGACTATCTAACAAACTATAGAAGTATGGATTTTTCTGAATGTCACTCTGGAATGAAAGACAGAATCCTATCAGAAAAACAGCATGTACTGACAAGGGCATCATTTCCAAGCTCATAAAGATTGAACTCCATTCACTATGCTCATTGAGTGGCCATTCAACTTTTACTTAAGTAGCTATGGTACAGTGCAAAGAGATTGCTTTACAACTCCTATACCTGTCTAGTCCAGCTGTCTAAGCCCTAGAGTTGCACCAAAATGGAAACAGAGTTAGGTCTAAATTAGTGAAGAGTGTCCTTTGAAATATATTTTTTTAAAGGAGGTCCTGGAGCTATACCAGGAAAATGTGGTTTCAGATTACAAATCCAAGGACAGAATGGTTGAAAAACACTAAGAAAGAGCCACACAGATTCTCAAGATTGAAGGCTAAAATAGAATGAAAGCAGAAGAAATTATATATGAATATTCTCATAGTTAATTGTAAAATAGTCGAGGTGTGGTTTGCCTTTTGATAGTTTCAGGGACTAATTTCGCAAAAACCAGGCACCCGCCAAATTGTTCTTATGGGCAGTGTTGTGCATTTCCATGGGTAGAGAAACAGAACACCAAAGGCAGAAGGCACTCCAAAGTAGAGCTCATATCACGTTAGTCCAATCCCAAGATACTTTAATCACAGAAAGCATCTCCTAAACTGTTCAGAAATGGAACAGTTTGGGGAAGTATATTGTAGTCTCATAATTCTTCCAATTTTACTTCTAAATGAAGTAGAAGCAACTATGTTTATGGCAGTATCATACTGGCTTGGTCAGAATCACAGAAATTGGAAACAGTTTCCATTTACTTAAGTAAACTACTTGTAAAAATAGGGATGACTCGTTTAAAGTTACAGAAGATGATGACATAACGTGAAATAAAATTCATATCTCCTCATCCTAAAGATAGCATTCTTACTCTCCATCATAATTTTATAGCAATAACATTTCCTAAAGATTGCTGCACTATAGTGTTGAGTGATTTTGTTTTTTCAATAAAACACATGGACCCTTGAAATTGCAGGCAGGATCTTTCTGTCAAAAGAGAAAATGATAAACTCATCTATGACATATACACACATTTTTATTTTGAATCAGACTTCATTTATGAAATATTCATATTTAAAAACAAAGTCTTATAATTTATTTGAGTTGTTTAGCTGAGAAATATTTTCTTTTGTCAACAGTGGACTAACGATTCCTGTTTTATTTTTGTATATCCCACTTAAATGATCTCTTAAAGCAGTTTTCAACAAAGATTCCAGATTCAAGGGGCTAAGTGTTAAGCCAACATTCTAATAGTGAATGTTTTCACAGATCTATTTTACTATGTGCCTTTGAAAAATACCTGCACTTAGTTGCTACTAACAGTTGATAATTTAATAATGGGTCACTTCCTTGACATGCAATCAAAAATATTTTTATATTCTAAACCATAATCAAATACCAGCTCCAAGGAATTCTATATAATGTAAAGTTTATAGGATGTGGAGTAACAGTATTTGGGTTTAAATCTGACTTACCTGTTGTATGGTCTAGTTATTTAACTTTTCTAATCTTCCATTGTTTCTGTAAAATAAGAACAGTAACTTTTAATTTTGTAATGTCCTTCTGACCATTTGAGAACACTCAAATTATTCACATCAGTTTAAATGGAGGACAATTTTTTTTTAGAAGAACTGACAACTTCTTCTCAATGGACTAATAAACCCAACACAATTTTAAATGTTGGGTATGTTGCATGTATGTCAAGAGAGTATTGGCAGGGGTCTTCTTTATACTTTATATTCCACATCAACCTAGAACCAGCAGGCCACATAGCTTTCTGAGTGCCAACTTCTTATATACACAGGCACATTATATAACTCTGTAATCAGAAAGGAAAACATTTCGATTACTACAAAACAAGTGAGGTTTTAATGCAATGCTGTCTTTTATTCCAATATCATTTGAAGTGGTTGGAAGAGTATCACAATTGGACTTAGAATAATAAAGATGCAAACACTAACTCTGTCTCTAACAAGGGGCAAATTACTTAACTTTTTTGAATTTGAAATTCAAATTCTTCATTTGAAATATAAGAAGAAGAATAATAATAACATCTATCTCACAAATATGCTGTTAGTGCCTGGTGAGGTATGCGAGTGTTTCATAGTAATAAAATATGAAAATGTAAAGATTGTGATAGAAATAAAATCCTCTGACACTGCTCAGAGAATTCAAGTTCTTGGTAGTACAGGGTTGTGTCTGAAGTTACACCCACAGTGGCCACCTACTTCTACTATGATGGATGAGCCATAGCTTTTTATTTGATCATAAAGGCTCTTTTAAATTGGTTGTGCTGGAACTTTTCTTAAAAACCTCAGTCTCAGCTTCTAAAAGGCCTCTTTCTCAGGGCCAGGAAAGCCATGTCAAGTGCCTGTCACAGATTTCATGTTACAAATTTAGGTGAATTCCTCCCGTTTTCAGGCCCTGAAATATCACCAGTCAGTCCATGGCCTTCCAGATTTACCTGATAAAGCTGATAGGAACCTAAGAACTTCTATTTCCTGAACGGATGACTTGAGAGAGAAAATAATAAATGTTCTAATTTTATTTACAAAGGTATAATTTACCAAGTTATTGCAAATCATTATTTGTTTAAGGAGAAAGTTTCCTCACATCTAAAACAAACGTTAAGTCAGTAATATTTCAGACAGACCAAAAAAATACAACCGTATTTATCAGTTTATTCAATTCTATGTGATTCATATATGTAATATCTAGAATAGCTCTACTAATATTTGTCCATGCTGCATAATCTGCAGAATTTATTATTTATTTGACAATGCTTCCTTTGTAATTTAATATACCAAATAATCCTAGTTGGTTTAATATTAATATTTATCTCCAACATCACTCAGGGATCCTCTGAAGCATTCCAGATTTAAGGAGTCAAGAGAGCTTTCATTAGAATTTGATAGGAAGTTTATTAAAAATATCAAGAAGTTTTAAACCGCTTGTTCAGATAGAATCAGGTGAATATTTATTCACTTAATCAAAGTGACAAAATATTTCGAAAGCAAATACAATTCACTTAAAGGCAAGAAAGTTCACATAAGCTTTATCAAAAGCCACATCAAAGTAAACTTGTTCTCTTTATCAAGAATAACCAAATTGAATCCTACACCTGCCTGTTTTAATAACAAAATTCCTTTACCCAATTAAATTTAATCTATTCTCAATCCTCCCATACACAAAACTCCTTTTTCAGGGTTCACTTTCTAAAAACCTTTCATAAGTTTTTGAATCCATAATAGTTTGTTCCTTAATATTACTTCAAGAAAACCATTTTTGAGGAAAAAAATCTACCTTTTGGGGGGGATATAAGGCATATATGGGACTTCCCTGGTAGCTCAGCTGGTAAAGAATCCACCTGCAATGCAGGAGATCTAGATTTGATTCCTTGGTTGAGAAGATCCCCTAAGAAGGGCTAGGCTACCCATTCCAGTGTTCTTGGATTTCCCTGGTGGTTCAGATGGCACAGAATCCTCCTCTGGTGTGGGAGATCTGGGTTCAGTCTCTGGGTTGGGAAGATCCCCTGAAGGAGGGCATGGCAACCCAGACTAGTGTTTCTGCCTGGAGAATCTCCATGAACAGAGGAGTCAGGTGGCCTGCAGTCAGTGGGGTTACAAAGAGTCAGACACAACTGAGTGACTAAGCAAAGTACAGCACAATGCATATATGTGTGTGTGTGTGTGTGTGCATATATACTATCTATATATAATATTTTCTTTATGTCTTCATCCATATGTGGATATTTTGGTTGATTTTATGTTGATCATGGATGTTTGAATACCTCTTCAGAATCCTGGTATCATATTTTTGAATATTTTCATGACCATTGAATTGCTGAATTGTACAGTAGTTTTGCTTTTAATATCTTCAGAAACCTCCATAATGTTCTCCATAGTCACTGAACAAATTTATAGTCCCACCAATAGTATAGTAGGCTTCCATTTTCACTATATCCTCATCAAAGCCTTTTGTTGGTGAATATTTTCTATGCCATCCTTACAGTTGTGAGGTGATGATTCATTTGGGTTTTGATTGCATTTCCCTGTTGATTAGCAGTATGAGCACTTTCCAATTTCCTTTTGGCAACTTCTATGTCTTCTTTCAAAAAATATTCAGTTTCTTTGTCCATGTTTAAGTTTGGTTATTTGCAGGGGGGTTCTTGCTATTTAGTTGTAGAAGTTTCTTATATATTTTATTTATTAACTCATTATGAGAGTCATGTGCTGTGTGTGTATATCCTCTTCAGTCATGTCTGACTTGTGGACTGCAGACCGCTAGGCTCCTCTGTTCATGGGATTCTCAAAGGCAATAATACTGAAGTGGGTTTCCATGCCCTCCTCCAAAGGATTTTTCCAACCCAGGGATTGAACCTGAGTCTTCTGCATCTCCTGCACTGCAGGCGGATTCTTCACTGCTGAGCAACTGGAGAAACCCATGAGATACATAATTTGCCAATGTTTTCTCCCATCCCATAGGTTACCTTTTCATTTTGTTGATTGTTTCTTTTGATGAGTAAAAGCAGTCTGAATGTAGAACTTGGGTTCTTGAACTTCAAACTGATGTCATGATGGGAAGAGAGTTAATTGACCCAATAGTTAATTTTTTTAATTAAGGTTAAATTTTATGTGTTAATTTTATATCCTGCAACTTTACTATATTCATTGATTAGCTCTAGTAATTTTCTGGAAGAGTCTTTAGGGTTTTCTATGTAGAGGATCATGTCATCTGCAAACAGAGAGAGTTTCACTTCTTCTTTTCCTATCTGGATTCCTTTTACTTCTTTTTCTGCTCTGATTGCTGTGGCCAAAACGTCCAACACTATGTTGAATAGTAGTGGTGAGAGTGGGCACCCTTGTCTTGTTCCTGATTTCAGGGGAAATGCTTTCAATTTTTCACCATTGAGGGTGATTCTTGCTGTGGGTTTGTCATATATAGCTTTTATGCAGGATATAAAATTAACACACAGAAATCCCTTGCATTCCTATATACTAACAATGAAAAAACAGAAAGAGAAATTAAGGAAACAATACCATTCACCATTGCAACAAAAAGAATAAAATACTTAGGAGTATATCTACCTAAAGAAACAAAAGACCTATACATAGAAAACTATAAAACACTGATGAAAGAAATCAAAGAGGACACAAACAGATGGAGAAACATACCGTGTTCATGGATTGGAAGAATCAATATTGTCAAAATGGCTATTCTACCCAAAGCAATCTATAGATTCAATGCAATCCCTATCAAGCTACCAACGGTATTTTTCACAGAACTAGACCAAAGAATTTCACAATTTGTATGGAAATACAAAAAACCTCGAATAGCCAAAGTAATCTTGAGAAAGAAGAATGGAACTGGAGGAATCAACCTGCCTGACTTCAGACTCTACTACAAAGCCACAGTCATCAAGACAGTATGGTACTGGCACAAAGACAGAAATATAGATCAATGGAACAGAATAGAAAGCCCAGAGATAAATCCACGAACCTATGGACACCTTATCTTTTGACAAAGGAGGCAAGGATATACAATGGAAAAAAGACAACCTCTTTAACAAGTGGTGCTGGGAAAACTGGTCAACCACTTGTAAAAGAATGAAACTAGAACACTAACACCATACACAAAAATAAACTCAAAATGGATTAAAGATCTAAATGTAAGACCAGAAACTATAAAACTCCTAGAGGAGAACATAGGCAAAACACTCTCCGACATAAATCACAGCAAGATCCTCTATGACCCACCTCCCAGAATATTGGAAATAAAAGCAAAACTAAACAAATGGGACCTAATGAAACTTAAAAGCTTTTGCACTACAAAGGAAACTATAAGCAAGGTGAAAAGACAGCCCTCAGATTGGGAGAAAATAATAGCAAATGAAGCAACAGACAAAGGATTAATCTCAAAAATATACAAGCAACTCCTGCAGCTCAATTCCAGAAAAATAAATGACCCAATCAAAAAATGGGCCAAAGAACTAAACAGACATTTCTCCAAAGAAGACATACAGATGGCTCACAAACACATGAAAAGACGCTCAACATCACTCATTATTAGAGAAATGTAAATCAAAACCACAATGAGGTACCATTACACACCAGTCAGGATGGCTGCTATCCAAAAGTCTACAAGCAATAAATGCTGGAGAGGGTATGGGGAAAAGGGAACCCTCTTACACTGTTGGTGGGAATGCAAACTAGTACAGCCACTGTGGAGAACAGTGTGGATATTTCTTTAAAAACTGGAAATAGAAGTGCCATATGACCCAGCAATCCCACTTCTGGGCATACACACTGAGGAAACCAGATCTGAAAGAGACACGTGCACCCCAATGTTCATCGCAGCACTGTTTATAATAGCCAGGACACGGAAGCAACCTAGATGTCCATCAGCAGACAAATGGATAAGGAAGCTGTGGTACATATACACCATGGAATATTACTCAGCCGTTAAAAAGAATTCATTTGAATCAGTCCTAATGAGATATATGAAACTGGAGCCCCTTATACAGAGTGAAGTAAGCCAGTAAGATAAAGAACATTACAGCATACTAACACATATATATGGAATTTAGAAAGATGGTAATGATAACCCTATATGCAAAACAGAAAAAGAGACACAGAAGTACAGAACAGACTTTTGAACTCTGTGGGAGAAGGTGAGGGTGAGAAGTTTCAAAAGAACAGCATGTATACTATCTACGGTGAAACAGATCACCAGCCCAGGTGGGATGCATGAGACAAGTGCTCGGGCCTGGTGCACTGGGAAGACCCAGAGGAATCGGGTGGAGAGGGAGATGGGAGGGGGGATCGGGATGGGGAATACGTGTAAATCTATGGCTGATTCATGTCAATGTATGACAAAACCCACTGAAATGTTGTGAAGTAATTAGCCTCCAACTAATTAAAAAAAATAAAATAAAATAAAAAATTCAAAAAAAAAAGAAATTAAAAAAAAAGGTTAAATTTTATAAATGTATTGAAAGAGTATGGAATTTTCCAAGAATGTGTGATAGAATAAATAAAAAAGTAAAAGAATATTAAAATAACATTTTATAATAAACACTCATAACTAAAACATAAATAACATAAATATTTAAAGCAAACATCAAAGAAGAGTAAATATTTGTAGCAAATATATACATATATTTAATGTAAAAAGCATTCATCAAAATTCATTAGTAGTAATTCTTAATAGATGAAGAATTCAAGTAACTGACAATCTCTGCAGAGTGAAACTTACTGTCTATATGTTGTGCAAGAAACTGAGAGCACACAGACAATTAAGCAACTTTCTTTGACTTCAGTGTGATTACAGACCGGTAATCACAGACAATTAACAAAGACTTTTAAATCTTCACAGGAAATAACTACACAAAGTTGAAAATTAACTAAGTTTCTCTCTCTTGGTCCATTTGGGCAGCACACCAGAATACCACTGGAGGGTTTAAACAATGAACATTTATTTTTCAGAGGTTTTCTGTCTTGGAAGTCAAATATTAAACTTCTAGCAGATTCCATGTCTGGTAGGTTTCCTCCTGAGTTGATAGTCACCTTTTTCCTGTCTTCACATGGCTGAAAGACCAAGTGAGTTCTTGGGGGTCTCTTTATAAGGTTATTGATTCCATTCATGAGCACCACAACTTTATGATCTAGTCATTTCCTAGGGTCCACCTCCAAGTACCACCACATTATAAAGAAGTTAACTTATGATTTTGGAGAAAGGACACAAATTTCCAGTCTATCAGTTCAGTTCAGTCGCTCAGTCATGTCCGACTCTTTGCAACTCTATGAATAGCAGCACACCAGGCCTCCCTGTCCATCACAAACTCCCGGAGTTTACTCAAACCCATGCCCATCAAGTCAGTGATGCCATCCAGCCATCTCATCCTCTGTCGTCCCCTTCTCCTCCTGCCCCCAATCCCTCCCAGCATCAGGTCTTTTCCAATGAGTCAACTCTTCGCATGAGGTGGCCAAAGTATTGGAGTTTCAGCTTCAACATCAGTCCTTCCAATGAACACCCAAGACTGATCTCCTTTAGGATGGACTGGTTGGATCTCCTTGCAGTCCAAGGGCCTCTCAAGAGTCTTCTCCAAAACCACAGTTCAAAACCATCAATGTTTCGGTGCTCAGCTTTCTTCACAGTCCAACTCTCACATCCATACATGACCACTGGAAAAGCCATAGCCTTGGCCAGACGGACCTTTGTTGGCAAAGTAATGTCTCTACTTTTTAATATGTTATCTAGGTTGGTCATAACTTTCCTTCCAAGGAGTAAGTGTCTTTTAATTTCATGGCTGCAATCACCATCTGCAGTGATTTTGGAGCCCCCAAAAAATGAAGTCTGACACTGTTTCCACTCTCTCCCCATCTATTTCCCATGAAGTGATGGGACCAGATGCCATGATCTTAGTTTTCTGAATGATGAGCTTTAAGCCAACTTTTTCAGTCTCCTCTTTCACTTTCATCAAGAGGCTTTTCAGTTCCTCTTCACTTTCTGCCATAAGGGTGGTGTCATCTGCATATCTGATGTTATTGATATTTCTCCTGGCAATCTTGATTCCAGCTTGTGCTTCTTTCAGCCCAGCGTTTCTCATGATGTACTCTGCATATAAGTTAAATAAGCAGGGTGACAATATACAGCCTTGACGTACTCCTTTTCTTATTTGGAACCAGTCTGTTGTTCCATGTCCAGTTCTAACTGTTGCTTCCTGACCTGCATACAGGTTTCTCAAGAGGCAGGTCAGGTGGTCTGGTATTCCCATCTCTTTCAGAATTTTCCACAGTTTATTGTGATCCACACAGTCAAAGGCTTTGGCATAGTCAATAAAGCAGAAATAGATGTTTTTCTGGAACTCTCTTGCTTTTTCGATGATCCAGCAGATGTTGGCAATTTGATCTCTGGTTCCTCTGCCTTGTCTAAAACCAGCTTGAATATCTGGAAGTTCACGATTCACGTATTGCTGAAGCCTGGCTTGGAGAATTTTAAGCATTACTTTACTAGCATGTGAGATGAGTGCAATTGTGTGGTAGTTTGAGCATTCTTTGGCGTTGCCTTTCTTAGGGATTGGAATGAAAACTGACCTTTTCCAGTCCTGTGGCCACTGCTGAGTTGCCCAAATTTGCTGGCATATTGAGTGCAGCACTTTCACAGCATCATCTTTCAGGATTTGAAATAACTCAACTGGAATTCCATCACATCCACTAGCTTTGTTCATAGTGATGGTTTCTAAGGCCCACCTGACTTCACATTCCAGGATGTCTGGCTCTAGGTGAGTGATCACACCATTGTGATTATCTGGGTCATGAAGATCTTTTTTTGTATAGTTCTTCTGTGTATTCTTGCCACCTCTTCTTAATATCTTCTGCTTCTGTTAGGTCCATACCATTTCTGTCCTTTATCGAACCCATCTTAGCGTGAAATGTTCCCTAGGTATCTCTAATTTTCTTGAGGAGATCTCTAGTCTTTCCCATTCTGTTATTTTCCTCTATTTCTTTGCATTGATCGCTGAGGAAGGCTTTCTTATCTCTCCGTGCTATTCTTTGGAACTCTGCATTCAAATGGGAATATCTTTCCTTTTCTCCTTTGCTTTTTGCTTCTCTTCTTTTCACAGCTATTTGTAAGGCCTCCTCAGACAGCCATTTTGCCTTTTTGCATTTCTTTTCCGTGGGGATGGTCTTGATCCCTGTCTCCTGTACAATGTCACGAACCTCCGTCCACAGATCATCAGGCTCTCTGTGTATCAGACCTAGTCCCTTAAATCTATTTCTCACTTCCACTGTATAATCATAAGGGATATGATTTAGGTCATACTTGAATGGTATAGTGGTTTTCCCTACTTTCTTCAATTTAAGTCTAAATTTGGCAATAACGAGTTCATGATCTGGCCACAGTCAGCTCCCAGTCTTGTTTTTGCTGACTGTATACAGCTTCTCCATCTTTGGCTGCAAAGAATATAATCAATACGATTTTGGTGTCAACCATCTGGTGATGTCCATGTGCAGAGTCTTCTCTTGTGTTGTTGGAAGAGGGTGTTTGCTATGACCAGTGTGTTCTCTTGGCAAAACTCTATTAGCCTTTGCCCTGCTTCATTCTGTACTCCAAGGCCAAATTTGCCTGTTACTCCAGGTGTTTCTTGACTTCCTACTTTTGCATTCCAGTCCCCTATAATGAGAAGGACATCTTTTTTGGGTGTTAGTTCTAAAAGGTCTTGTAGGTCTTCGTAGAACCGTTCAACTTCAGCTTCTTCAGTGTTACTAGCTTGGATTACCGTGATATTGAATGGTTTGCCTTGGAAACGAACAGAGATCATTCTGTCGTTTTTGAGATTGCATCCAAGTACTGCATTTGGGAGAGCCCACCAGTCCATCCTAAAGGAGATCAGTCCTGGATGTTCATTGGAAGGACTGATACTGAAGCTGAAACTCCAGTGCTTTGGCCACCTCATGCGAAGAGTTGATTCATTGGAAAAGACCCTGAGGCTGGGAGGGATTGGGGGCAGGAGGAAAAGGGGACAACAGAGGATGAGATGGCTGGATGGCATCACCAACTCGATGGGCATGAGTTTGAGTAAACTCCAGGAGTTGGTGATGGACAGGGAGGCCTGGCATGCTGCAATTCATGGGGTCGCAAAGAGTCAGACACGACTGAGTGACTAAACTGACTGATTGACTGCATTTTGGTCTCTTTTGTTGACCATGATGGCTACTCCATTTCTTCTAATGGATTCCAGCCCACAGTAGTAGATATAATGGTCATCTGAGTTAAATTCACCCATTCCAGTCCATTTTAGTTCGCTGATTCCTAGAATGTCGACATTCACTCTCGCCATCTCCTGTTTGACTACTTCCAATTTGCCTTGATTCATGGACCTAACATTCCAGGTTCCTATGCAGTATTGCTCTTTATAGCATCGGACCTTGCTTCTGTCACCAGTCCCATCCACAACTGGGTATTGTTTTTGCTTTGGCTCCATCCCTTCATTCTTTCTGGAGTTATTTCTCCACTGATCTCCTTTAGCATATTGGTAATATTAGCGTCTTACCCAAGTAAGACGGTAGGTGTTGCACGAGGGCATCAAAGGGCAGACAGACTGAAACCACAATCACAGACAACTAGCCAATCTGATCACAGGACCACAGTCGTGTCTAACTCAGTGAAACTAAGCCATGCCGTGTGGGGCCACTCAAGACGCTCGGGTCATGGTGGAGAGGTCTGACAGAATGTGGCCCACTGGAGAAGGGAATGGCAAACCACTTCAGAATTCTTGCCTTGAGAACCCCATGAACAGTAGGAAAAGGCAAATTGATAGGATACTGAAAGAAGAACTACCCAGGTCGGTAGGTGCCCAATATACTAATTTTAGTAAAGTTCCTTTGAACTCTAACTAATCTTAGGGTGTTTCAAAGGGCCCCTGAGGGACCCACGTAGGGAGATATTAAACTAATCAGTTTTATTTGGTACGTTAAACTGTAAGGGAAGTTTAACATAAATAAGTTTAACAATTATTACTGAATAAATAATAAACTCTAAATTATATGGTAAATGGTACTGATATTCTAGAGATTATATGGAGTCCCTAAGTATCTGATATGTCCTGATAAAATATTATTGGTCATAATTTTGTTGTAGCCATGCGTCCTGGGAAACAAACTCACTCAGAAGGACAATGCCGATAGTGGAGTGCAGTTTATTATACCAGCGGGCCCAAGGCGGAGTCTGCTCTTAGCCAAGGACCCCAACCAGTTTTTGTAAAAATCTTATATACCCTAAGTTTTCATGCTCAAACCCACCTCCCCAAATTCTCTGAAACTAGTCTGAACAAAAGAAAAGGAAGATACAATCAAAGTTAACCCGTGATTTGTATGCCTTAATCCTATGCCTTAACCCTAGGTAGTTAACAGTGGACAATTATCAATAGGCCTGTGGTCAAAACCCAATAAGCGTAATAGAATTTGTGATTCTATTTGGTTACACAGATAATTAGGGTATTCTTTTAGGCGATGGAGAGTCTAGGTACAAGCCCTGGGGCTCTTCCATCCGGGGCTGGGGGGGAGGGGTGGTCTGGTTTTCCAGTCATTTCCATAGATACTGGGCACGTAGCTCAAACGCCACCGTGGCCCAAGATGGAGTCCTGCTTTCAAGATGGAGCCTGTTCTGTTGCCTCCTTCAATTTTAGTTATGAAGGTGTTGTGTGTCACAGCAGAGATGAGATGTAAACTTGCCTTCTGTAAGTATTAATTTTAGTTATGAAGGTGTTGTGTGTCACAGCAGAGATGAGATTTAAACTTGCCTTCTGTAAGTATTAATTTTAGTTATGAAGGTGTTGTGTGTCACAGCAGTGATGAGATTTAAACTTACCTTCTTTAAGTATTAATTTTAGTTATGAAGGTGTTGTGTGTCACAGCAGTGATGAGATTTAAACTTACCTTCTGTAAGTATTAATTTTAGTTATGAAGGTGTTGTGTGTCACAGCAATGATGAGATATAAACTTACCTTCTTTAAGTATTAATTTTAGTTATGAAGGTGTTTTATGTCACAGCAGAGATGAGATATAAACTTGCCTTCTGTAAGTCTTTTGTTAATTTTAGTTATGAAGATGTTTTATGTCACAGCAATGATGAGATCTAAACTTTCTTAAGTCTTTTGTTAATATACACAGTGATAGCTTCACTCTAAGGCCTTAGCAAAATGTTTCCTCTTCAAGATTTATGAAAAGGACTTTACAAGTTTCTGACTTTCAGAACATAATACTGATTTGAGTAATAAAAAAAAAAAACTGAAGAATTACATTGAAAAACCTGAGGACTTCATAAAACTGTTAACAAAAAGGATTAGTTACATAGAACTGAGTAAACTGGTAAGTATGGTTGTAATTTTATGGTTTCTATCTGAAAGAATTATTGGTTTCAATCTGTGTTTTCCAGGTGTAAGAAAAACTTCTCCTTCAATTAACTATGACTTGCAATAAATAGTTTCATAGATTTATGCCTTTTGGAACATTTATCTTTTCCTCTGTACCTGGTTGATCCTGCCAGTAACATATGCTTGTTTCAAAGATTAAGCTGTGCATAAGTGTGCACTGGCAGTACAATGAAACTGCAGATAGCTCATTAAATCAGTTATGGCTCCTTTGGCCACTCTATTATTATAACTGGATTATAACTAGTTATACTAATCATTAGTCAAATTTGTTTTTTGTTTTCAAATCATGCTTTGTGTCTATGCTGCTGCTCTATGTCATTGTCTGCATTACTTATATCCTGTCTAATTTGTAAGACTGTTGTCTCTTACAGTAACCAGTGTATAAATCAGGCCTCCAACAAACCTTCTATTACTAAACATTTTAGAAGAAACAGTTGTAATAGTGTGGTTCTAGATATGGGAAGAAGCCTGAGGGAAAACGTCTCCTGGATTATAGTTAGACAGAATCCAGAGAATTTAATTATTGATCGGGTCTGGTCCAAAACTTATCACCTGGAGTGAAAAAATCAAGAATTTTTTTACTGCACTGGGATGAGCCTACCAGTGCCTTGGGACAGAATTTGATCATGAAACATTTCCCAGTAATGGTCATTCATGAGCTAGAGAGGAAAGCCTGAGAAATGGAATCAGCAATTGCAGCCATTCAGTATGAGCTAGTGTGTCCTTGTTGCAAAAACCAATAATCGAGAAACCAAGCACCACAATCCGAGAGTTGGAGAACTCAGGTTTATTATGCCAGCGGGCCCAGAGGAGTTAACACTCCAAGCTCTGAGACCCGAACAAGGGGCTTGCAGAGCTTTAATAAACAAACTATAGTGGGCAACAATAGCTGTTAATCGGTTCAGTCCAGTCTCTCAGTCGTGTCCAACTCTGCGACCCCATGAACTGCAGCACACCAGGGTTCCCTGTCCATCACCAACTCCCAGAGCTTACTCAAACTCATGTCCATCAAGTCAGTGATGCCATCCAACCATCTCATCCTCTGTTGGCCCCTTCTCCTCCCACCTTCAATCTTTCCCAGCATCAGGGTCTTTTCCAATGAGTCAGTTCTTCACATCAGGTGGCCAAAGTATTGGAGTTTCAGCATCAGTCCTTCCAATGAATATTCAGGACTGATTTCCTTTAGAATGAAGTCATTGGATCTCCTTGCAGTCCAAGAGACTCTCAAGAGTCTTCTCCAACACCACAGTTCAAAACCATCAATTCTTCGGCGCTCAGCTTTATAGCCCAACTCTCACATCCATACATGACTACTGGAAAAACCATAGCTTTGACTAGACAGACCTTTGTTGGTAAAGTAATATCTCTGCTTTTTAATTGCTATCTAGGTTGGTCATAACTTTCCTTCCAAGGAGCAAGCATCTTAATTTTATGGCTGCAGTCATCATCTGCAGTGATTTTGGAGCCCAAAAAAAGAGTCTGTCACTGTTTCCAGTGTTTCCCCATCTATTTACCATGAAGTGATGGGACCAGATGCCATGATCTTAGTTTTCTGAATGTTGAGCTT
This sequence comes from Cervus canadensis, assembly GCF_019320065.1. Classification (NCBI taxonomy): domain Eukaryota; kingdom Metazoa; phylum Chordata; class Mammalia; order Artiodactyla; family Cervidae; genus Cervus; species Cervus canadensis. Next base: position 52,997 of record NC_057390.1, read on the forward strand.
TAAGCCAACTTTTTCAGTCTCCTCTTTCACTTTCATCAAGAGGCTCTTTAGTTCTTCACTTTCTGCCATAAGGGTGGTGTCATCTGCATATCTGAGGTTATTGATATTTCTCCTGGCAATCTTGATTCCAGCTTGTGCTTCTTTCAGCCCAGCATTTCTCATGATGTACTCTGCATATAAGTTAAATAAGCAGGGTGGCAATATACAGCCTTGACGTACTCCTTTTCTTATTTGGAACCAGTCTGTTGTTCCATGTCCAGTTCTAACTGTTGCTTCCTGACCTGCATACAGGTTTCTCAGGAGGCAGGTCAGGTGGTCTGGTATTCCCATCTCTTTCAGAATTTTCCACAGTTTATTGTGATCCACATAGTTGAAGGCTTTTGCATAGGCAATAAAGCAGAAATAGATGTTTTTCTGGAACGCTCTTGCTTTTTCGATGATCCAGTGGATGTTGGCAATTTGATCTCTGGTTCCTCTGCCTTTTCTAAATCCAGCTTGAACATCTATCTGGAAGTTCATGGTTCACATATTGTTGGAGCCTGGCTTGGAGAATTTTGAACATAACTTTCCCATGAATAGAAAAGTGCTAAATTTTTTAACTTGAGAGACTGCCTTTATGTTTGAAGTTAAATATTTCTAAGTCTACAAGTGTAAAGTAGGAACTTTTCCAAGAGGAACAAAGGAAAACAAGTCTCAACATTTAAAAACACCAGCACTGATGACAGGCACTCCCATCTGACAAGCAAAATGGCCCCCCTTCTCCCACAAGATGGTGGGATGGCCACTGAAAGTTTCCTCACTTCCCCCCTCATCTCTGATCCATAAAAGAACCTGGCAATCAGGCCCTGACAAGACGGTTATTTCGAGGCACGAGCCTGCCGTCTTCTTGGCCAGCGGGCTCCTCTATTAAAGTCTCTACCTTGCCTCAACCCCAGTTCATTGGCCTGTCTTGCAGTGAGTAGAGCAAGCCAGGACTCAGTAAAAGTTGTGCTGCCCTGTATGTTGGGTGTGCGCCTTTTCATCTGTGGTTTTCTCGGCATATAGGCCAAGGTGTGGGGATGTCAGATCCTAGTTTTGATCTCTCTGAGGGTTTTTTCTTCAGGCATTCAGAGACTGTCCATTATGCTGACTGTTGCCAGTGTATATTCCCACAGACAGCTTAGGGGCATTCTTTTTCCTCCAGGCTCCCACCTGCGTTTATTGTTTGTAGATTTGTGCTGATGGTGATTGTGACTGATGGGATTTATTTCCCATTGTTTTGACTGGCATTCAGGCAGGAATTCAGGATCCTTAGTTAGCATCTTGTCCTGTTGTGAAGGCTGGGTTTTTTTTTTCCCTTAAAGGGTGTCAGGACACTTTAACTTTGACAACTGGGTTCCTGAAACTCGGATGTCTTTGGAATTTATTTCCCCAAAACACACCCCCAAGACATTTCCTGAGGGCATCTGTAATTAACAGATGTAACTCACCCTTGTGAACTGAGGTGCCAGCGAACCCGAGTTTTAGTTACAAAAACTGTCCACAAGGTGGCAACAGTGTTCAGTCTACCTTTAGTTCCTGGGATAAGCGGAAACAAAGTGAAGTCGCTCAGTCATGTCCAAGCCTTTGGGATCCCATGGACTGTAGTCTACCAGGCTTCTCAGTCCGTGGGATTTTCCAGGCAAGAGTACTGGAGTGGGGTGCCATTTCCTTCTCCAGGGGATCTTCCTGACCCAGGGATCGAACCCAACTCTCCTGCATTGTAGGCAGACGCTTTACCCTCTGAGCCGCCAGGTTAAGCTGAGCCTTCCCTTATGGCTCAACAGGTGAAGAATCTGCCTGCAATGCAGGAGACCTGGATTCCATCCCTGGGTTGGGAAGATCCCTCCGGAAAGGGAAAGGCTACCCACTCCAGTATTCTGCCCCAGAGAATTCTATAGACTAGTCCTTGGGGTCGTAAAGAGTCCGACTGAGCGACTTTCACTTTCACTTTAGGGAAAGCTGTGGCAGAAAGAGAAGAGGAACTAAAGAGCCTCTTGATGAAAGTGAAAGAGAGTGAAAAAGCTCGCTTAAAACTCAACGTTCAAAAATTAAGATCATGGCATCTGGTCCCATCACTTCATGGCAAAAAGAAGGGGAAACAATGGAAACCGCGGCAGACTTTATTTTTGAGGGCTCCAAAATCACTGCCGATGGTGATTGCAGCCATAAACTGAAAAGATGCTTGTTCCTTGGAAGAAAAGCTATGACCAACCTAGACAGCATATTAAAAAGCAGAGATATTACTTTACCAACAAAGGTCTGTCTACTCAAAGCTATGGTTTTTCCAGTAGTCATGTATGGATGTGAGATTTGGGCTATAAAGAAAGCTGAGCACCCAAGAATTGATGCCTTTGAACTGTGGTGTTGGAGAAGACTCTTGAGAATCCCCTGGACTGCAAGGAGATCAAACCAGTCAATCCTAAAGGCAGTCAACCCTGAATATTCATTGGAAAGACTGATGCTGAAACTCCAATACTTTGGACACCTGATGCAAAGAACTGTCTCCTTAGAAAAGACCCTGATGCTGGGGAAGATTGAAGGCAGGAGGAGAAGGAGATGACACAGGATGAGATGGCTGGATGGCATCACCGACTGGATGGTTTGAGCAAGCTCAAAGGAGTTGGGGATGGACAGGGAAGCCGGGTGTGCTGCAGTCCGTGAGGTCGCAAAGTGCTGGACACGACTGAGCGACTGAACTGAACTGAACAACAGAAGGATACAATATTTTTATGGAATCCACTTTATTGAAATATTACCACAATGTGAGCTTTTTGTTGGTTTTGGAGATGAATTGCTTGTGGGTATCTTGGTTTGCAAATATTTCTTTGCATTCCAAGTTGCCTTCTTCATTCCTCAAGGTTTCCTTTATCGGACACCTGCTTTGAAATTGAAGTAGGTCGCATTTTCCTGGTTTTGGTTTATTTCCCTTTGCTCTAGGAAATGGATTCCAAAACACCTTTCAATGATGTCATCCAAACCCAAAAAGACCTTGTAGCTTGTAGCCTACGTGTCCTGCCTGTTTTCCTTAAGACTTTCATAGAATCCCTCCCAACCTTTAGATGAGTGTTCTAACTTCATTCTCGTTTTCTTTGTTTTAATAAGCCTCACACAATCCTTCATAGTGTCTCTTACCAATTCTGTTGCCAGCATCTGGGGAGGAATATTCCCTTTTCTCCACGCCTTCTCCATCAGTGTTTGTCAGGTTTCTGACAATGGCCATTCTGAGTGCTCTGAGGTGATTCCTTCCCGTGGTTTTGATTCGTATTTCTCATGTTTAGCGAAACCGACCTCCTCTCGTGTGCTTTCTTTTCAAGGATGAGCTCCTCGTACCCGTTGATGCAGCGTCCTGTACCTTGGCCCTGTTTTAAGTTCTTTTCTGATGACCACCCCTAGGCGGTTTGGTGAGATCAGCTGCTTTTGACTTCCAGACCCTTTGGCCTTGAGAATACCCAATGCCCATCAGCACAGCTTTTCAAGCTGTTGTTACAGAAAATGGCCACAAGACAGCAGCATTACCCAGTCCCACACATTTTCGCCCAAACCCTGTCTTTTCAGTGTGATTTTACATCGGAATAGATGTGACTTCTGATTTTATGTGTTTCAGGAATACAGAAACTTGATACATTCATGGATGAGCATTTATCTATTCTCTCCCAAGTTCTTGTTCCCATCTAGGTGATTTCAGGGTGTTCAGTAAACTTCCACCTGCTATTCAGCAGGTCGTTTTTGGATCATCCATTGGATACATATATGTGTGCATACGTTAATTCAAATCTGTTCACTTACCTCCCCTGGACCGAAGACTGAGGGCTCCTGCAGAGGGCAAGAGGCACTCTAGGAACGTCACGGGGTCACACTGCCTGCCACATCCTCCCAGGACCCTGAGCCCCAAAACAGTCCAGCCTGGGACTCAAGCCTGCCCAGTCTCCAGAGAGATTATACCAGCCAAGGTAGCCATGGGATAAGGGGAATAGAGTCAGCAAGTATTTCTATATTTATTGTGTTTATCCAGTTATTTAAACTTGAGTGTATAGGTGAATTACAAGGCAGTGGGTGGTTTTTTGTTTTTGTTTTTGTTTATTCATAGTCACTTGATTCACTCACACACTGATGTGTACATGCAGTATTTCAGGGACTGGTCCTGTATAGATTATGACAGAAAGTGGAGTATCATTCCTAGTGTTATGGAGTAGGTCCTTGGGGCTTATTTTCTAAATAGTAGTGTGCACATGTCAGACAAGTAGCTTATTTCTATGTGCCCAATACCTTTCTTCTCTGCTAACTGTAAGAGAGATGAGTTTTTTCTAAGTCTGTGAACTGTTTATCTTGGCTCGAAGAGCTCCTATGTATCCAGTTATAGATTCCACCTACAAGAGAGATCATATTCTATTTGTCACTCCCTGTCTCTTACTGCACTTGGTATGATCATCTCTACCTCTGGCCTGTGCCTGGACATGGCATTGTCTCATTCTTCCTTGTGGCTGATTCACATACCATTATGTATATAGAACCCAGCAACTCGAGCAATCCTCTGGGGGCCTGGGTGCAGCTGCCCAGCGCTGTTAAGCTGGGAATGGCCCTCAGTACCCGGATGCACTTTTAACTGTAGCAAAACATGTGATCTCTTCAGCTCAGAGCATCCGAGAGGGGCTGGATGGGACTAACCACCCAGATATCCTCAGCCCCCTTCAGGACCAAGTCCAGAGGTTTGACATGGCTAAAAGACAGACTTATTTCACTCTCCTCAGCCTCTAGGTCAGCACAATTACTGGACTGAAACACCAAACAGAGCCTGGACTGGGGAAAAGTGACCCAGGTTCCTTTTATTCATCTAGAGACCATATTTTTTGCCCCTCGATTCTTAACACCAGTCCACAGAGTGGAGGTTGCCCACTCCCTGACATCAGCAGCACCATCTTTGATGATGCAAGCAGGAGCCATCAGTGAAGGGCCTCAGCTCCCACCATCCAGTAGGAATGGGATGGAGCTGTGGATGCAGCTCAAGAGGCCCTGGCTGGCAAGGGACCACTGGGGTCAGAGAGGATGACTGGCCTCCAAGAACTCCCATCACCAGCATCTTCTACCATTGCCCTGGGAAGGGAGAGAGAACATTTCACAACTGCTAGAACTGATAGGCTTCTGGAAGTGACTCTCCCAGGGTCTGGGAAAAGCAGAGAAACCGGGCAAGGTCTGATAGCCACAGCCGGTGACGTGTTCTCTGTGTCAACTGTTGTTTTGCAACAACCCTGATCTTCAAGAGACGTAACAGTGCTCGTGAACCTTCAGCAGAATATAGCCTCAGTGGTTCAACTACCAGTCAAAAGTGGGCCCGTGGATTTGGGAAAGGATTCTGTCTCAACTGGGCATCCAGAAGCAAGTTTACAAGCGTAAGTCAGACTGGAGGAGGCGGAGACCCATGCCAAACAGCTTTTGGACAAAGTCCTGGCCTCTGATGGTTTCCAGGCCCCCAGCTTATGGGAGGAAAGCATCAAGGACGGGTGTCTTCTGTGGTCAGTGGCCGTCCAACACCTGCTCCAGGGCCCAGAGAGGCTCAGTAGGAGACAAGGCCTGTTCCTCTGGCCCCTGAGACAGGCTGTGAAGGACCGGCAGGGGCTGCAAGAAGGACTGGCTCAGGCAGCAGACATTTCTCAAAGGCTACAAAAGGCTGCCAGGCTCTCTGGCCTCCTGTGTGCAGATGAGCAGGTCAAGGGCAAGACCTGCTTCCCGTGGGGGAAGTTCATGTGCTCACAGATACTCTGGTGAATGTGGCTCAGATCTTGGCTTTCTCCCCCAGGCCATCTCCCAGCCTGGACACATGCTTTGAACTTCTCTGCCTGGAGCTCACCCTGCAAGCCAGGGTCCTGACCGGCCACCTCAGCAGCATCAATGCAGACTATGAACATGCCCTCTGAGATGCCCTCTGGCCAAAGCTCTCTGTCTGCAGAGACCCCCAGACCCAGCCAGAAAGCTCTCTGAAAAGAACGGTGTCTGGTATCTAAGCTGTTCAGGGAATTGTGGCAGGAGGCCAGGAGTCGGGGCCCTGCCAGGAAGACCTGCTTATGACTCTGGAGGACATCCTCATCCTCACCAAGGAGGTGGCCCAGCAGGTCCCCGTGCTCCAAGGACACCCAGAGGACTGGTTTCAGCAAGAGTGGGCAGCCCAGGCCCACCATGCTGTGTCCCAGCTCTGGGCCTGGACAGGCGGCCACACCAAGGCCTGGAGATTCCTGGCCCAGTGCTGGAAGCCCAGTGATGAACAAGACCCCATCCAGGTCCATTTCTACCACAGGCCGGGTGTGTCCGGAGGTGCTGAAGCCAGCAGTGTAGACTCTCAGGGAGCAGCACCAAGAGACACCACGGAGAGCTCTGCGGGGACCTGCGCTGCCCTTCCAGTCATCGCCAGCAGTTACAGAGCTGGGCACGGCAGGAAGGTCAGCACATCTTCTCATCTCCCACCTCAGCCTTCGTTCCAGTCACCAAAACCTCCTGTGCTGTGTGCTATGCTGAGTCGCCTCAGTCGTGTCCAACACTTTGTGACCCCATGGACTGGAGCCCGCCAGGCCCCTCTGCCCATGGGATCTCCCAGGCAAGAGTACTGGAGTGGGTGGCCATTTCCTGCTCCAGGGGATTTTCCTAACTCAGGGATCGAACCCGTGTCTCTTATGTCTCCTCCATTGACAGGTGGGTTCTTTACAACTAGCACCACCTGGGAAGCCCCCCAAGTCCCCTGTCAAGTTCCAGAAAAAGCTCTCTTGGTGCCCAAGTGTGTAATTCACACCTGGAAGGCACACAGTCTTTGAGAATCCAAGATCAGGAACCAGATCATGGTCTAGGCTGCATCTGCCTCTCCCACCTCTGAGTTCTGAGATCTCAGAGGAGCTTCTTAGCTCTTCTGGAAGATTCTAGTCTAGAAAATGGGCACATTGATACTTTCCCGGTGGAGGACTGATAAAAGCATCCCTGTAAACAGTTGCCCTGGCCTGGCACATGGTTAGTGCCCTGTGGTATGGCCTAGAACAAGCGACTTACGTGCAGTTTTTCCCACAGCCTCCAGGCTTGCCTGGTGGCTCAGACAGTAAAGAAAACACCTGCAGTGCAGCAGACCTGGGCTGGGTCCCTGGGTCAGGGATATCAACTGGAGAAGGGAATGGCAACCCTCTCCAGAATTCCTGCCTGGCAAATCCCACGGACAGAGGAGTCCCTGGGGTCACAAAGAGCCAGACATGACGAGTGACTAACACTTCCATTTTGCACGAGGGGGGGCCCCACTAGCTGTGACTGACAGCACTCCTCCTGTGGATCCCGACGCTAAGCGCCACCTTGACCTGCACGCTCTTACCTGCCTGCTCCCATAGGGTTCTTTGGTTTGCAAGTGGCAGGAATCCAGCTTGAATCCTCATAGGCAAACAGAAGCACTCGCTGAAAGCCTGCTGGGTCTGCTGAACACTTCCATGCATGGCCATTCCCTTCTGTGGCAGCAGACCGTGCTGGGCAGTGTGGAGCCCAGACATTCGATTCACCCTCACCAACACGGCAGGCGCCGTAGGTCGGCAGTGTCCACCTGAGAAGTTCCCAGGCAGACATGCTCAGCCCCTCATGCTAGACACAGCCTGACCTGCCCCCTTCCTGACCTCGTACTTGGCTGCACAGACGCCCCCACACCTTTCCCTGGGCTTTCTCCCAAGATAAAGCTGACCAGACCATGTGTTTCTCCACCCAATTATTCTCTACTTCATTTTTCTCATGAAAATGTCATTACGGTGTGCATGGCCCTACTCCCAGACCAGCTGGGAGGGTGGCAGGCACAGTTCCCTCACAGCCCACACCTCTTTGCTCACTCCAACTGTCTTCTCAGCTCTCCTGATCCACAGCTCCTGGTCTCACGAATTCAGACATCCTGTAGGCTCCTCCTGATCTGTTTTTCTGTTGAGTCTTTCTGACACGTGCTTTTTTCCCAGTTTCTTTGTACTTACCACTATTTTCTGAATTTAATATTTACATAAATGTCTTTATTGGAGTATAGTTGCTTTACAATATTGTGTTAGTTTCTACTTAAAGCCAAGTGAATCAGCTATACATATATCCCCTCTTTTTCAGATCTCCTTCCTACTTAGGTCACCACAGAGCATTGAGTAGGGTTCTCTGTGCTATACAGCAGGTTCTCATTAGTCATCTATTTCATAGATAGTATCAGTAGTGCTGGGCTGGGGAAAGCATCATTCTCCTGCATTTTGTGAGGTGCAATCATGAATTTGTTGTTGTTCAGTCGCTCAGTTGCATCTGACTCTTTTGTGATTTCATGGACTGTAGCCAGACTGCTCTGTCCATGGGATTTCCCAGGCAAGAATACTGGAGTGGGCTGCCATTTCCTTCTCCAGGAGATCTTCCTTACCCAGAGATCAAACTGACACCTGCATTGGCAGGCGGATTCTTTACCACTGAACCACCTGGGAAGCCCATCGATTTTATACATAGTATCAGTAGTATATATGGCAATCCAAATCTCCCAGTTCCGCCCACTCCTGCTTTCCTTATGTTTGTTCTCTATGTCTATGTCTCTATTTCTACTTCGTGACTAAGATCATCTGTTCCATTTTTCTAGACCCCACATGTATGGGTTAATGTTCAATATCTGTTTTTCTCTTTCTGGCTTACTTCACTCTGTATGATAGTCTCTAACTCCATCCACATCTCTGCAAATGACCCAACTTAGTTCCTTTTTAGAATCTGCCTGCAATGCAGGAGACCAGGGTTTAACTCCTGGGTCGGGAAGATCCCCTGAAGAAGGAAATAGCAACCCACTTCAGTGCTCTTGCCTGGAAAATCCCATGGACAGAAGAGCCTGGCAGGATACAATCCTTGGGTCGCAAGAGTTGGACACAACTTAGCAACTACACCACCAGCACCAGTATTCCACTACATACATAAACCACATCTTCTTTATCCGTCCCTCTGTGTCACTGACTTCACTGATAACACGTTCTGTTTCTCTGAGTTCACCCGACACAATCCCCCTCTCATCACAGCCTCCGACACAAGCATTTCCCAGAACTGACCTCCCAGGTTGGCCAGCGTCCGACAGCGAGAAGAGCAGGCTCACTCGGCCCCTGTTACTGCCCCTGTCCTCTCTCCTGTTGCAGGCTGCTTTCCCCAGGGTGAAGAGCAAGGCCTCACACGCCACACACACACACACACACACACACACGCGCTCAGTGCATTGGAGACAGGGGGACAGAGGTCCTGTCTGGAGAGCTACCCCTGGGAGGATGGCAACCGGAGAATGGAGGGTCACCATCCTTAAATTTCTGCTCCCCTGGCCACTAGAGGGGGTCACAGATGCCCTCCACATGGCCCAGAGTATCACTTCAAACAGGGAGCCCCTGAGGCCTTGGAAATGAGCTCGTGCATCTTCTAGACACTTGTCACAACCCAGAAATTATTTTTTCCTTTTTAATTTATTTGGCCGTGCCAGGTCTTAGTTGCAGCACACAAGATCTTTAATGGCGGTGTGTGGAATCGCAGTTCCTCGACCAGGTACTGAACCTGGGCCCCTGCGCTGGAAGTGCAGAGACTCAGCCACTGGACTGCCGGGAGAGTTCCTAACCTGGAAATCCCTTATTCCAGCTGTGGGCTCTCCAACAGAGTCCTCGCCTTCTTCACTCACCCGCAGCCTGGAGACACTTTTGTTTTGGATGCCTACGGTCCCTGAGAGTCGACTAGGAGACATGAGTCGAATATTTCGTTTCCTATCCCTTAGCTCAAGGCCCACGAAATCGCATACTTGCCATTTTTGCCCTTGCTTTTAGTCACGGTGGTTGACTCTTAGTTGCCTTCTCTCCTTTCTCTTTGTGTCACCTACTCTGGGACCCCATCTGGGCAGCCTGCTGGCCCTCAGTGTATAGGTCTGTCTCCAGGAAGGGCTCTAGCTTGCCCCTCCCAGCATTCAGGGGCACCCCAATCTGTCTAAAACAAGGTCAACAGTTTTCAGAGGGTGGGGAATTATTGAAGACGAAACACAAAAAAAGCCAGGTGACTTCCCAGTATGCACTGGCACAGAAAGTCTAAACTGTTAGCCACGCAAGTTCCAGGACTTCATCTTACTCATCTTTAGATCCTCAAGACAAGCACGGTGTTTGGGGCATCACAGGTGCACAGTGAGTGATTTAGATTGCTTGTTAAGATGCTAGAAAAGCCGAGAAGTGCTGGCAACATTCAAATTTGGGGTGAAATGGTCATGGGAAGGATGGAGCAAATATGCTAAATATGTCCTGAAAGGAGTGTGGTCTTGAGTTGAGCTTCAAAGAAAGTTGGTATGTGCATTTTCCAGGAAGGATAGGAAAGACATTCCAGGCAATAATAGCTCCGAATAGCTCTGGTTTGCAAGTGCCTGTGAGTCTGAGGGTGGCGGGGTGGCAGGGGCAGCGGTGTGCATACCTGTGCTCATCTTTGCTCTCAATGTAGAAATTAATACTTAATCGTCAGAGAGGAAAACAGTCTATAGTTAATCCATCCCTATGGATACCCTGCACTGCCTCTAGCCATCCACCCACCTAGCTGGTTGCTCTTCTCAGCCTCTGGACAACTTCTGAGTTGAACCTGAGTGATCAGGACTCTCCCACCATGCTTGGCAGCTGTTGCCTCTGCTTGCTCCAGGGCCAAGCTTGGGGACCCGCGTCCCAGGCGGGTCACCTAGATCCCAGCCTCCATGGTCTCCTGACTCACATATGTCCCCTCGTCTGTTACACGGCAAAAGCTCACATAAACACCCACCTGAGCTCTACAGCTAGAGCCAATGAATGCAACTCACCCAACTCTTCCTTGGGCCATTGGTCTCCTGATTCTGCATTGTTAGCCCAGTGACCTTCCTGCATGCTTGGCAGTGAGAAGAGCATGATGAAGACTGAACAGAGTGGCCAACAAGTTGGGGGTGAAGGGGGCGTACGCCTGGAGCAGTTACCCTTTGAGTTCCATTCTCCTCCTGCTGAAATATTTGCTACATATACAGCCTCAGATCAATGGAATCATGAATGTGTATCTCCCAATTTAAATAGAATTTGCTATCACACTAGCACTTCTCCGACAATTACACTGTGGCCCTCCTGAGGTACTAGTGTGCTATGATGGGCTCTTGCAGGAGAAGCTGGGGCACAGGAAGGCCGAGGTTTTTTCCACCCCTATTCTCCTTCCCACCTGCATCCAGGAGCTCAGGATCTGGTGGCTGAGGCCGAGGGATGATCAAAGCCACTCGCTTTTGGATTTACCTTCCCTGGTGGCTCAGCGGTAAAGAACCCACCTGCCAATGCAGGAGATGCAAGTTCAATCCCTGGGTTGGGAAGATCCCCTGGAGAAGGGCATGGCAACCCACTCCAGTATTCTTATCTGGGTAATCCCACGGACAGAGCAGCCTGGTGGGCTACAGTCCATGGTCCCAAAGAGTTGGACACAGCTGAGGGACTAACATTTTACCTTCAAGTGCAGAACATCTCATCTCAATTCCAGAGTCTGGAAAAGGCTTAGGGGAGGCCCCACTTAGCATCCAAAAAAGAATAACACAGTCTCTTCCACTTCTGGGAGTTTTTCTCACTAGAAAATAACAAGCAAGTTAATAGGGGAAAATAATTATTCATATCAGAACTGTAAAATCCTATCACATAGAATAAGTGACAGGAAACTATCCCAAAGTTGGGACATTCAAGGGTTCCTGAATTTCTTCAAGAAGGTAGAGATTCTCCTTTCTCCCAGGCCTGAAAATTCACTGAGGGGAAGAAAACGTGATAGTTTTAACTATAGTTTTAACTATACTGGGATTCAGTCTGCTGGGTGGCAGTTGATGCAGATTCCAGATGCATGGAGCACAGAATTAATAGGGATTCACTGTTTCTTCTTCTCAGTATTTTCCTAAGTATTTGGAGGAGACTGTCAAGAGCCACTGGCATGTGGGGATCAGGATACCCTCTTGATTCCCACTCTTAAAAATGGTGGAGAAGCAGACTTCCCTGGTGGTCCAGGGCTTAAGAATCCACCTACCAATGCAGGGGTCATGGGTTCCATCCCTGGCCTGGGAAGATCCCGCATGCCAAGGGGCAATTAAGTCAGTGCCCCACTGACTGAGCCTCAGAGCCCCAGAGCCTTGGGCTCTGCAACAAGAGAGGCCACCGCAACGAGAAGCCCACACACTGAGCAGAGAGTAGCCCCTGCTCTTCACAAACAGAGAAAGCCTGAGCACAGCAACAAAGACCCAGCACTGCCAAAAAGTAAAATAACTTTTAAAAACGATTAAAAGGCCATTAACACCCCCACTGCAGTCCAAAGGTCTGAGCGCCTGGAACGTCCTCAGTCCCACCCTGTCCTCTCTACAGCAGCAGCAGAGTGGCACCCCCGGCTGCCCAGCCTGGCTGCAGGCAGAAATGGACCCACCTCTTCCAGAGGACGGCCACAACCAACAGTGGAAACAGAATCACCCAGATCACCCAGGAGATGGCCAAAGAGGCGCTCCTGGTGGCTCAGAGTCTGAGGGGGAGAGGATGCACCTCAGTACTTGACCTTCAGCGGGTGACGGGAGGACGGGGCACTCCTGGGGAGACAGGAGTCCCAGCTGCGGCCCCACAGGAGCCAGGACAGCCAGGCAGCTCCCAGGAAAGGGGGGCGGGCCGTGCTCAGGCTGTGGGGCACATAGCACTTTTAGATGCCTTCTTCTCTATCTGGGGGTATCATAGAGCTCCCCTCATTTCTCTCTTCCCTCCTCCTGTGGGCTCATTACTAAGACACTGTCTTGGTTCATCAGGGAAGATGATTTGCCAGGAGTTGCAACTTAGTAAAGTCAAGGACTCTTTCATATCCCAGAGGATGAACTGAAGGGACCATTTATGTCTATAAACATTCCCCCAACATAGTGGTAACAGGGCTGCAGGCTTCTGAAGGATGGCCATTCAGCCCAGCACATCCTGGAGGCCAGGGGCTGCTTTCCACCGGCCAACTTCAACCACAAGTCAGCTACTGTCATTCTCTTTAGCCCGCTCCCCCTTTATAAACGTTTTATCCTGTATTGGGGTACAGCTGTTAACAATGTTGTGATAGCTTCAGGTGGACAGCAAAGGGACTCAGTCATACATATACAAGTATTCATTTCCCCAAAAAAGGGCTTCTCAGGTGGCATTAGTGGTAAAGAACCAATCTGCTGATGCAGGAGACACAAAAGATGCAGGTTTGATCTCTGGGCCAGGAAGACCCTCTGGAGGAGGGCATGGCACCCCACTCCCATGGATAGAAGAGCATGGTGGGCTACAGTCCATTGGACCACAAAGAGTCAGACATGACTGAAGTGACTTAGCATGCACACACATTCTCCCCAAACTCCCCTCCCGTCCAGGCCACCACATAACCCTGAGCAGAGCTCCCGTGCTGCCCAGCAGGTCCTTGTTGGCTATCCACTTTAAATATAGCAGTGTGTGCCTGTCCATCCCAAACTCCCTCACTATCCCTTCTCTCCATCCTTTCCCACCGCCTGCAGCCGTAAGTTCATTCTGTAAGTCTGTGAGTCTCTTTCTGCTTTGTAAGTCAGTCCATTTGTATCCTTTCTTTTTAAATTCCACATGTAAGGCATGTCATATGATATTTCTCCTTCTCAGGCTGACTTACTTCAGTGTGATGGTCTTTAGGTTCATCCGTGTTGCTGCAAATGTCTTTAGCCCTTTTCTTGATTCAGTGTAGTTAAGCATCGTTTACCATCAACCCACCAACACTGAAAAAAAAAAGTCCATTTACTGAATGTGAGCACTAGAAGGGAAGAGATAGGATGGCATCAAGAGCCATTTAGAAAATGCCTCCCAGCACAGGTCTGCCAGGTTAACTAGTGGTCCCAAAGCCACGGCTAGGCCCAAGGGGTAGAGGAGGGGGCACCTCCAGACTAGGTGACTGCAAAGTGAAACCCAGCAGCTCCCATCCCAGCCTCACTACCACAGACACTGCCCTCATCTTTCTCCAAACTCCTGTCCACCTCGGTTAGTTTCTCTTCTACCCTGAAGGCATTAGGTCAGAAGTGACAGCTGACAGCTTTCCAGCCCCACCCACTCCTCCTTCTCCTTGAGCTCCAAAAGGGCAAGTCAACAAAAAACCCCAGGCATGGTCCCCTTTGGTGCCAGCTGGACATTCAGACCACACAAGCCCTGACTGAGCGTGGAGACCCTCACCCTGGCCCCATCCCCTGCCCACAGCAAAGCCAGGTCAGTCTCCTCTCCTTGTTCTCTCAAGCCTTGTCAGGCTGGTTAGGAGCCTGCCCTTCTCACTCTCCCCTCAAACCTTCATCATCTGTGTAACAAGGCTTTTTTATACCTTCGTGCTTCATGTTTGGCATCATCCAAACCAAATTCTCAGAGGAAGGGTCCATCCTGTCTTTACAGAGTGGCTAAAACAGGACCTCTAACATTTCAAGCTACATCTACTTTCCTATGGCCGCTTATCTGCTCATCCCAGACAAGCAGCTGAAGTTTTGGTTCGAGCTTCACATTTGCTGGAATAGCCCATCTTTTATCTGTATTAGTTGCCTCAACATTTACCGTTATGTTTAAGATCTTTGTTAAAACCTTTTTAGAAGTATTTATTTACTTATTTTATTTATGTGGGATCTTTCGTTGCCGGTGCAGGGATTCTAGCTGTGGGCCATGGGCTCCGGAGCGCAAGGACCCAGTCACTGCTGCAGCGCATGGGCTTAGCTGCCCTGAGCCATGTGCGATCTTGGTTCCCCCACCAGGGATCAAACCTTCATCCCCTGCATTACAAGGCAGATTCTTAATCCCTGGACCACCAGGGAAGTGCCTAAGATTTTATTTGAATAAAGTGTTCTGTTGTTGTTGTTGTTTTTTAAGAAGATAAAGAAAGGAAACTGCTGATATTGTCCAAATTTCTCTTTTCAAGTGAAGAAAAATAAGGTCCAAAATGATCAAAATTTCGAATCAGGTAGGAGGTGGCTTCTGTCACCAACACATTATTTATCAATTCCCAGCTTTACGCATCACTGCTGTTCTTTGCCCCTCTGGTCAAGCCAAGATCTCCTTCGAGCTGCGTTTTCTCCACACCTGGCCTTTCTCAGGGGTCTCACTTCTGCCCTGGGCCTGCTGAGAGCTATCCCTGAGCTCACATAGGCCACAGGTCCTGTGGAGAAAGTCCAGATCAAGACCAGGGGGCTCGGCCAGGCTCCCTTCAGCAGCTCCCCACGGACAGACGGGCCTGAACCACCTCATTCTGTGGTTTTCAGGAGAATAAGCTTCTTATTAACCCAGAGTGACTGGTCTTAAAGCCTGTGGCACAAGTTCAGGAGATCATGGTTTTAGACCAAATGCAATATTGGATTGGCCAAGAAGTTCGTTCGGGTTTCCCCAAAACATCCTGTGGATGTTCACCAATGAACAACCCAGTGTGTTCATTCTGGGGCTGAAGCCAGTTGTGCCAAGTGAGTGTTGGATGTTTACATTTGTCACCGATTTCTCAGGGAAGACCTGTGAAGGTGTTTACCCGCATTCGTGCTAAGTCACTTCCGTTGTGTCCGACTCTTTGCAACCCCTGGACTGTAGCCCACCAGCCTCCTCTCTCCATGGGTTTTTTCAGGCAAGAATGCTGGAAATGGGTTGTCATTTCCTCCTCCATTTATGGAGAATAACCTCAATTTAAAAAAAAATATGTATGATAAAGGTAGGTGGTGGACCGGCAATCAGAACTCTCTGCCCATACTGTCCTCCTACACACGTTGAAACTCATGTAGGAAGATAGCATTTGGTGGTGTCTTATCTCTGCGTGTGTGTGAGCGCTAAGTCACTTCCATCCTGTCTAACTCTGTGTGATTCCATGGACTGTAGCCCACCAGGCTCCCCTGTCTATGGGATTCTCCAGGTAAGAATACTAGAGTGGGTTGTCACACCCTCCTCCAGGGGATCTTCCCCACCCAAGGATCGAACCCACACCTCTGCCTACTTCTAATTCTTTCCCTTCTTTTGGTACAGACCAAAGATCAGCTCATTGCCTCTGCTAGAAAAATTGCAACTTTGGGGCAGAACTTCACCAAACTTATCCATATCGTTGCTAAGAACTGTGTAGACCACAGATGTCCCCAGGAGCTCCTGTGTGTGGTAGACCAGATTGAGACAATGAGCAGCCAGCTCCAGATCTTCTCCAGATAGAAAATGGCTCTGGGGAGGGGACTGCCCAGGCTGATTAGGGTAAGGGAATAGTGGCCCTGGGGAGTATAAGAGCTCCATAAAGAAGATGGTTGAGGGTGTGAGCTTGGGATCAATTGGTTTGCATGTTTAAGTGCACTTGTAGCCAAGTGGTTTACTACTTCTGAAAGTGTTAGTTGCTCAGTCATGTCTGACTCTTTCCAACCCCATGGACTGTATAGCCCGTCAGGCTCCTCTGTCCATGGGATTCTCCAGGCAAGAATACTGGAGTAGGTGACTATTCCCTTCTCCAGGAGATCTTCCTGACCCAGGGATTGAACCTGTGTGTCCCGCATTGCAGGCAGATTCTTTACTGTCTGAGCCACCTTGGCTAATGTAGAACATCAGAAATACAGAAAATAAAAAGGTGTGATTAACACAGGTATATTAATCAAGCTCTCAGTACTCTAAAGGATCCGGAAGTTCTGAGATTTTTGCCAAAGCTAGTCACTTATGTTTCACGACACCTTCATTTTCTTTTTAATTTTTTACTGAGATATAGTTGATTTACAATTTTGTGTGAGTTTCAGGTGTGCAGCAGTGACCCAGTCACATCCATCTATCTCTGTCATATTCTTTTCCACCACTGGTCATCACAAGATATTGAGCACAGCTCCTTGTTATATAGTAGGTCCTGTTGTTTATATATTTTATAGATAGCATCTTCATTTTCATTGCTGAAAAATCACTTGTCTCACTAAATTTAGTTACACTCAGTTTAAAGCAAATATCACTGAAGTGTGTAATTCAATTAAGAAATAACAGTCTGGGACTTCCCTGGTGATTCAGTGGTTAAGAGTCCGTGCTCACAATGCAGGGGGCCCTGGTTGGCAAGTTAGACCCTGCATGCTACAACACAGAGCCCACGGGCATCAACTAAGATCTGGCACAGTCAAATACATTTAAAAAAGCAAACACATGAAAAGATGCTCAACATCACTCATTATCAGAGAAATACAAATCAAAACCACAATGAGGTACCACTACACACCAGTCAAGATGGCTGCTATCCAAAAGTCTAAAAACAATAAATGCTGGAGAGGGTGTGGAGAAAAGGGAACCCTCTTACACTGTTGGTGGGAATGCAAACTAGTACAGCCACTATGGAGAACAGTGTGGAGATTCCTTAAAAAACTGGAAATAGAACTGCCATATGACCCAGCAATACCACTCCCGGGCATACACACTGAGGAAACCAGATCTGAAAGAGACACATGTACCCCAGTGTTCATCGCAACACTGTCTATAATAGCAAGGACACGGAAGCAACCTAGATGCCCATCAGCAGACAAATGGATAAGAAAGCTATGGTACATATGCACAATGGAATATTACTCAGCCATTAAAAAGAATTCATTTGAATCAGTTCTAATGAGATGGATGAAACTGGAGCCCATTATACAGAGTGAAGTAAGCCAGAAAGACAAATACCAATACAGTATACTAATGCATATATATGGAATTTAGAAAGATGGTAACGATAACCCTATATGCAAGACAGAAAAAGAGACACAGATGTACAGAACAGACTTTTGGACTCTGTGGGAGAAGACGAGGGTGGGATGTTCTGAGAGAACAGCATTGAAACATGTATATTATCTATAGTAATATAGATCACCAGCTCAGGTTGGATGCATGAAACAAGTGCTCAGGGCTGGTGCACCGGGAAGACCCAGAGGGATGGGATGGGGAGAGAGGTGGGAGGGGGGATCGGGATGGGGAACACAGGTAAATCCATGGCTGATTCATGTCAATGTATGGCAAAAACCACTACAATATTGTAAAGTAATTAGCCTCCAACTAATAAATGAAAAAAAAAAATAGAACCACCATGCTTATCTTTGATTACAACTTTTACTTTAAGTCCTGAATGCAATTCTAACAAAATTTCTTGTTCACTTTCATTACATATGGATGTTGGCATTTATTCTTCACATTCTCTTCAGTTATTTTCATTAAAAATACTTCTTAGCAGACACACAGATATAGAAAATAAACTAATGGTTACCAATGGGGAGAGGGAAGGAGGTAAGGGCAATATAAGGGTAGGGGAGTAGAGGTACAAACTATTATGTATAAAATAAACTATGGGACTCTAGCCAATGTTTTATAATAACTATAAATGGAGTATAACCTTTAAAAATTATAAATCACTCTACTGTACACCTGTAACATAATATTGTGCATCAACTATACTTGAACAAAAACAAAAAAATACTTCTTGTTAACTTCAAGATATTATGAGTCATACATTTTTTAGTGTCAAAATAAAAATGTGATGTTAAAATATTAAATTATACCTTTAGAACTTTCTCTGAATAGTGCCCACCAAGGCATCCTAGTCTCCTGAAGAGGCTTCACTTTGTAAATTCTGGTATTTATTTGAGATTATGCCTCTTACCTGGTGTCATGTTAACACCTTTCCTCCTGCCAACTCCCAAGTGTAGAAGCCTCCCTGACAAGAAGCAAGTCCTCCGAAGAGCTCCTGGTGGAAAATGCACAGCAGCTCCTCTGTGCTGTCTCTAAGCCTGTGAGGGCTACAGAAGCCGCAAGTCTTTAGGAAGGTGAACGTTGGCATAGAGTACACACTCATGGGACCATGACTCAGCTCACAGGCTGAGAGGAACATGGTAAATTGCAGCATTCACTAGGAAACTCTACCAGCTTCCTAGCTACTAAATTCAACTTCATTTCTGACCGAAACCTGTGACCTGATTTCCTGTGTGCTTTAGTTTGGCTAATTTCTATCAACCTACCTTCAGTTTCACTGACTTTTTCTTCAGCTGTGTCCAGTCTACTGATGAGTTATCAAAGCATTCTTCCATTTGTTGCCATCTACTTTTTTTCATTTTAGCATTTCCATTTAATTATTTCTAGTAGTTTTGTGTCTCTGCTAAAATTCTCCATCTGTTTATGCATTTTGTCTACTTTTTCTGCCTAAGTCATTAATATATCAATCCTGTGAAAAGGACTTCCAACTTGTTCCACTGAAGTCATTAATACATTAATCATAGTTATTTTTAATTTCCTATCTGATGGTTTCAACATGTGGCTTATATCTGAGTCTGATTTTTTTTATTGCTTTGTCTCTTTTTTTGTACCAATTAAAATTAAAGAGTACATAAAATAGACAGTGAAAAGCATTTGAAAAATGTGTTTGAACTACAATTTCCAGAATTTCTTGACTATAAAGAAGGCTGACAGAAAAGCTCAGGACTGGTCATGTGGATCCGTGTCTGTCCTGCCAGCAAGCCAGCACGGCCACAGCCACAGACTCCCACTGATCCAGCAGCATCACCCAGGGCAGGGCCAGACCCCAAGGTCCAGTGCCCAGACCATCTGAGCGCAGAACCTGCGAGTGAGGCTGCATGCCTGCAGTGTGCACCTGCATCCTGACTCTGCTTAGGCTGCTGGCCAAAGACCATGGATTGTTTGCATAAAGCAGAATGAATAAGGCAAGATCCAGAATGAGGCAGAATTTGGGTCATAGAGAGAATGTTTTTTAATTGACTGCTGTCCCAGAACATTCTATTATGATAGACAAGATCCTTTGCTCTGTTGTGCTGCTGCGTTAAGAATGAGTGGGCTCCGATTCAGAGGACCTCTCCAGTCATGATTCCTTGCTCTCCATTAAATTAGGTCTAGAATATCAGAAAACCAGCCCCAACATCACTCCGAAGAATGGCCCAGGCACTCCAATCGGCCAACACCAGGAAAGAGTACACAGCGTCTCCTAGTACTTAACCATCTTTCTCTCCTCCAGGGTTTCAGACAAACTTCCCCAGACCCAGAGGAACCGGAAGTTGCTGCCTTCTGCGTGCAGTGGAGAAGAAAACTGCTAAGGCACAGACTTCAAGAAACCTCAAACCTGGTCTGTGATGAGCTGGGCCTGTGAAAAACCAGCACTAAAGGGCCCCTGACACTCACAGCCCTGGTTTAAAAAGCATTGAAAAAGCTGAATGATATTCTCCAGCTTGTGTGCACTGGCCCCAGGACTCCAGGAGCCCCTGGGAAGTGCCTCTTAGGCCAAATCAGCCTGTAGGGACACAGGGTGACTGGGGGGTTGCGCGGGTGCAGGGTGGCCAGGACCAAGCCTTGAGCAGACCTGTCCAGACAGCACTTTCGGTTAAGGGGACAGCTCTGGGTTCCTGGTGAGACTGCTGTCCTCCTGGGAAGGATATTTAGCTTTCTGGGTTCAAAAGGAACCTCAAATGTAGATTGTGAAGGGATGTAGGAAAAAACATTCAGGCCCCATTATCTGAAGCCTCTATTAAGAAACTTCAATGTGAGAACAGCCACAGTATGTTCTTTCGGGACCAGGAACTAAAAGATGTATGGATTAGCTTGGCAGTCAGTCAGAGCACACCTAGCTTGAGTAACTTGGCAGTGTTCAGATTCCCAAGGGGTGGGAAAACTGAAGATGTGTTGCTTTAGAACAGGAGGCAAGAGCTGCGAATCTGAAGGCCCTGAGCTGTGATCTGGTGAATGTGGGTTTAGCATTTGGGGCAGAGAGGAGGAGCAGGGTGTTATGGTTTTGGACAGCCAGTGGGTATTTTCCAATTCTCAGCGTCTTTCACAAAACCTGTTTGGTAAAGGAGGGAGGAAAAGGAGAGTGAGGAGCCCAGCGACCTTCACCCCAGGGGCTGAGCCGCGCAGGCCAGGGGTGCAGAACCGAGTCTGGAGCAGGGGACCACAGACAGGGACTGCGGACGCGGAAGCAGGGGCGCCCTGGGGGCTGAGGTCCTGCTTGTCTGTGGGACACCATGCCAGCCTCTTAGAGTCTGGTGCTGCCCACAGGGAGGAGGGCTAACACTAGATGAGGCTGAATTTCCCATAATCCAGTGGGATCATGGCTCAGATTTACAGTATATAAAGTGATTTCTTTCCATTAAAA
The DNA here is from genome assembly GCF_019320065.1 of Cervus canadensis. Classification (NCBI taxonomy): domain Eukaryota; kingdom Metazoa; phylum Chordata; class Mammalia; order Artiodactyla; family Cervidae; genus Cervus; species Cervus canadensis. Next base: position 74,120 of record NC_057390.1, read on the forward strand.
AAAAAAATACAATATGTTGAGTTTTGCCTTATATACACCCATTCAACCATCACCGCAGTCAGGATAATGAAAATATTTGTTGTTTGCTCAGTCATGTCTGACTCTTTTGCAACCCCGTGGACTATAGCCCACCAGGCTCCTCTGTCCATGGGATTCTCCAGGCAAGAATACTGGAGTGGGATGCCATTTCCTTCTCCAGGGGATCTTCCCGACCCAGGGATCAAAGGCAGGTCTCCTGCATTGGCAGGCGGATTCTTTACCGCTGAACCACCGAGGAAGCTCTACTGAATATATCCATAACCCCAGAAATGTCCTTATTCTCTCCTACCCCTCAGTGTCCCCCCTCAGTGTCCCTATAATGACGGATCTGCCTTGTCACTTAAAGATGAGATGGACTGTGCTGTGCTGTGCCGAGTCACTTCAGCTGTGTCCGACTCTGCGACTCCATGGATTGTAGCCCGTCAGGCTCCTCTGTCCATGAAATTCTCCAGGCAAGAATGCTGGGGTGGGTAGCCATTCCCTTCTCCAGGGGACATTCCTGACCCAGGGACTGAAGCTGTGTCTCCTGCACTGCAGGCAGACTCTTTCATCTGAGCCACCAGAGAAGTCACCAAGAAACTATGAGAACTGACACATGAATTCAGTCATTTGCAGAATACAAAATTAATATAACAGAAATTTGCTGCATTTTCATACACTAACAACAATATATCTGATAAAGGGCTAATATCCAAAATCTACAAAGAACTTAAACAACTCAACATAAAAAAAAAATTAAAATGGACAGAGGACCTGAACAGACATTTTTCCAAAGAAGACATATAGATGGCCAACAAGCACGCAAAAAGATGTTCAATATCACTAACTGTCAGGCAAATGCAACTCAAAACCACAAGGATATATATCACCTCCCACCTCTCAAATGGCTATTATCAAAAATAACCAAAACAACAAATAAGTGTTGCTGAGGATGTGGTGAAAAGGGAACATTCATGCACTGTCAGTGGGAGTGAAAGCTGGTACAGCCACTATGGAAAACAATATGGAGGTTCTTCAAAAAATTAAAAATAGAACTAGCAAATGTCCAGCAATTACACTTCTAGGTATTTTTCCAAAGAAAACAAAAACACCAATTTGCAAAGCTATATGCAGCCCTATGTTCACTGCAGTACTACTTACAACAGGCAGATATGGAAGCAACCTAAGTGTCTATTAACAAATGAATGAATAAATATACACACACAATGGAGTATTACTCAGTCATAAAAAAAGAATGAAATCTTGCCATTTGCAACAACATGGATGGACCCAGAAGGTATTATGCTAAGGGATATAAGTCAGATAGAGAAAGACAAACACATACAGTTTCATTTATACATGGAGTCTAAAAAAAAAAAAACAGACAAATAAACAAAACAAACTGAAAGCAGACTCTCGTAGTTACGGAGAACAAATGGGTGAGGACCAGAGGGGAGGGGTGAGGAGATGAGCGAACCAGGTGAGGGGGTCAAGAGGCATAAATTTCTACTGTAAAATAAGTAAACCACAGAGACTTAATGTGCATGATAAGGGATACAGTCCGTAACACTGTGATAACTTTGTATGGTGACAGGTGGACACTAGCCTTACTGTGGTCATCGTTTTGTAACGTATGAAGAAATCGAATCACTACATTGTACATCTGAAACTAATACAATATTATAAATCAATTATACTTCAATTAAAAAGATTAGTTTGCAGTATATAGGACTTGTGTAAAAATAGATTCATACGGTAGGTGTCCTTTTTCCCCCTCAGGCTTCTTTCATTCAGCATAACTATTTTGAGATATCCATAATACAATGTATATCATGATTCATTCTTTTTCATTGCCTAGTAGTATTTCATTATATGGATATAGGACAATTTTTCTATCCACTCACCTGTTGATGGACATTTGTATTGCTTACAGTTTGGAGCTGTAACAAATAAACCTTCTATGCTTTCATTTCTTCAGGAAAATTTCTAATAGTTGAATAGTTGGATAGTAGTGTAAGTGAAACAGAAACAGCAGTTTATTTAGGTCACTTCTCTCATTCCTGATACTGGCCATTTGTCTTCGCTCTTCTTTCCCTGATAAGTCTATATAGAGATTTATCAATTTTATCTTTTTATATAACCAGTTTTTGATTTAGCTGACTTGGTCTAAGATTCATTCTCTATTTCATGAATTCCTTCTTTTTGATATTTCTTTTCTTCTGGTAACTTCTGTTTTAATTTTCTCTTCTTTTTCAAGTTTATGAATGTCAATGGTAAGATCATTGTTTTCTGGCATTCTTTTCTAATATAGGCTTTTACTGCTATAGATTTCTAAGCTCTATTTTTGCTTCATCCCACCAATTTTTATTTTTTTCCTTTCTCATTATACACTCTAATTTTCTTTTAAAATTGTTTGCTGACTCATGGATTATTTGGAACTGTACTTGCTTAGTTTCAAAATATTTGTGTGTGGGGGGTGGAATTTCCAAAGATTTACTTTGTGGTCAAGAAGCATACTTTATAGTTCATAATCCTTTTAAATTTATTGAGCCTTGTGTTGTGGTCTGGATTATAGTCTATCATGACAAGTGTTCTACGTACACTAGAAAAGGAAGTACATTATGCTATTGTTAGTTGGAGTGCTCTATAAAAACCAGTTAGGTCAACTTGACTGACACTGTTGCTCAAGTCTTTGAGGTCCTTAGATTTCCCTTCTACCTGTTCTATCAATTTTTAAAGTAGGATATTGAAATTTGCAATTGTAATTGTGAATTTTCTATGTTATAGTTCTATCAGAGTTGCTTCTTTTATTTTTAAAGGTGCATAAACATTTATATCACTTTGATGAATTAAATCTTTCATCATTAATAAAGCAATCTCTTCATTCCTGGAAATATTATTTGCTCTAAAATTAACTTTGGTTTTTAAAATATTTCCTAAGCCTTTATTTATGAATTCGTGGGATACAATTTTAATAATTTTTTAAATATCTTTGTCTCTACAAATTCTTATATCTGTGTCAGTTCTTGATTGCTTTCAATAGATTTCATTTGCCTCCTGACTTTGGGCAATATTTCCTGATACTTTGCATGCCTGGTGACTTTTTACTGTGTGCCAGACACTTGTCTTGGTTTGCTGGCTATTTCTGTGTTCCTATAAATATTCTTGAATTGGTTCTGGGAGACAGTTACTTGGAAACAGTTTCCTATTTTCTGTCTTGCTTTTAAGATTTGTTAAGTGGGATGAGAGTAGGGTTCAGTCTAAGGTGAAACAGTTCCTTCTGAGGCAGGGCCCTTCTGTGTACTCTGTCCAACACTTTGTGAATCATGAGGTTTTCCATTCTGTCTGGTGAGAACAGGTGCTTTTCTTGGCCCTGTACTAGCCCTAGACACAATTCTCTCCAACCTTTTCAGCTCCTGGCAGTTTTCTCACAGGTATACACTCATCAGTACTCCCTGAAACCTTTGCAGATCCCCCAAAGTTCTGTGCAGCTTTCTCCTCTCCAGTACTCTGTTCTGCAAAATCCTGTGGTTTCCCAGGTCTTTCAGCTTTGTCTCACTTAAGAAAGCTGCCAGACTCTTCCTGGCACTTCCTGTTTCTTTCCATGTCTGGTAATAGTGATTGGATGCCAGGCATTGTGACTTTTAACTTGAATATGTGCTGGGGGGTTTCATATCCCTGTAAGTATTCTTGAACTCTCGGATGCAGTTAATTTATCTATAAACAGTCTGGTTCTTTCAAGTCTTAATTTTAAGCCTTTTTTTTTTTTTTTTTTTTGGATAGGATCAATGCTATATTTCTTCTAGGATTTATTTTGCCTCACTACTGAAGCAGTGTTTTTCTGAGTGCCTTATCCAATATCACTTTACTTACATGATTTATCCATTCTGGATGAAGGCAAGAAACCTCTGTGGTAAGCTCTGGGGAATGTCTCCTCTCATTCTCTTCATGACCTCAGGAAAGTTTTCTCATACATATGTGTTGATGAGTACATAGCTGAAGACGTGTGGCTTTCTGAGCTTTCTCTCTGTGTATCTCTCATCTTCTCATTCTCTGCCCTACAGACTAGAGCTCCATTGTGTTCCTTGGACTCCCAACTCGGTCTTCTCATGCTGAGACCTCTGGTTTCTCCCTGGATTCCCCCTCAGCTTACCACAGCTTGGAAACTCTCCAGGAATTAAGCTGGCTTAGTCAAGGGCTCATCTTTTTTGTTTTTCCTGTTAAGAATCGTTGCCCTAGAGAGTGGGACAAATTGAGAGAGTAGCATTGACATATATACACTACCATGTGTAAAATAGCTAGCTAGTGGGAAGCTGCCGTATTACACAGGCAGCTCAACCTGGTGTTCTGTGACAACCTAGAGGGATGGGATGGGCTGGGGGTGGGTGGGGGGCGCAAGAGGGAGGGGACATATGCATATTTATGGCTGATCCATGTTGTTGTGCAGCAGAAACCAACACAGTATTGTAAAGTGATTGTGCTATGCTTAGTTGCTCACTCATGTCCGACTCTTTGCAACCCCATGGACTGTAGCCCACCAGGCTCCTCTGTCCATGGGGATTCTCCAGGCAAGAATACTGGAGTGGGTTGCCATTCTCGTCTCCAGGGGATCTTTTTAAAAACCCAAGGATCAAACCCAGGTCTCCTGCATTGCAGGCAGATTCTTGACCATCTGAGCCCATAAAGTTAGTATCCTCCAATTAAAAAACAAAAATCATTGTCCTATGCTGCCTAATATCCAATATCTGAAGACCAATGTTTTGTATATTTTGTTCAGTCTTGGCCAGCAGAAGTACTTACTCTCTCTTTTTGGACTACCTTCCCTTTGGTTTATGTTCAATTCTCTTTTCTTGGGTAACATTCACTGGACTTTCTCCTTCCAGTTACAACTACGTTTCTATAAGTAGATTTAATCTATCTTTGCAGTTTTATTACCATCCATAAAGTCTTCAAAAATCTGGCTTAGTTTTTCATCTTTTTCCAACTTGTCAGATGAAAAGTGATCTCAGAATTCAGTCTCTTAAGAGTTCTTGACCCATGCAAACCTAATGATTACTCCCTTCTTGACACTCCGTTCTCCATTGGCCTCCTTTCTGCAGTTTTCATCTTTGTGGTTTATGACTTTTGACTCCCTTTTGCTTCATGCCACCTGCACTGCTTATCTCTTCCATGCTGTTGCCATTTTAACCACTCTGATTGGCAACTTTATTCATGCCTCCTTTTGGCTTCAAATCCTTCAGTGACCTTAACTGCATATGAGATACAGTCCAAAACCCTTTGCAGGACTTACCAGACTTGCCATGAAATATCTATGTTATCTACTCTCCATGCCTCCCAGACAGACAGACACACCATTCCACTTAATTTCCATCTGTGCTCTAGCCTTATGAGACCAGTAAGAAAAAGTCACTTGTAGCCATCTGAATAGATATTTCTATTTCATACTTCCATGTTTTTGCTCTCACCCTTTCCTCTTCATGAAGTGTCCTGCTCCCTGCTCCAATCCATCTAACAAACTGATATTTATTTTACAGAAATCAGATTAACTGTATCCTTTTCTATTAGGCATTTTTTAAAAAGATACACAACATTTTAATGGGCTTCCCTGGTGGCTCAGCTGGTAAAGAATCCGCATGCAATGCAGGAGACCTGGGTTCAATCCCTGGGTTGGGAAGATCCCCTAGAGAAGAGAAAGGTTACCCAGGCCAGTATTCTGGCCTGGAGAATTCCATGAACTGTATAGTCCCTGGGGTCGCAAAGAGTCAGACATGACTGAGCGACTTCCACTTCACTTCACTTCACTTCAACATTTTAATACAGTAGTGTTAAGAATCAAAATGAATGCAAAAATGCATGATGAAAAAGACATCAACATTTTTAATAAAGACAGGATCAGACTCCACCCTTGCATAGCCCTGACTACTTGTGTCACTCCAATCCTGGCCCTTGTCCCAAAAAACTTTATTTACAAGACTAGGTGACCACTGTAGCTACCAGTTTCTTTCTTGATGACGGCTGCTTTTGCTAAGTGCCAACTGGGCAACCACAAAATGTAGGAATGTAGGAGGCATTTCTCTAACCCAGACACACATTAACGACCCTACTCAAATCAACAAGCCCCTCCTGTATGCTTCCTTTTCCTACACCAATTCCTCCAAATTCTCAACAATATCTGTGAGAAAACATGTTTGATCTCATTCTGGCCTCCTTCTCCACCTTCAGCCTTTCACACCCTTTTCTCTCTTACTCTGATCCAACCACACTAGCCTCATTTCACTTCCTCAGATACAGAAGTCCTGCCTCAGGGTCTTTGCACAAGCTGTTACCATTCCTTAGGATGTATCTCTCCCTGGCCCACTCAGACATCAGATTTCAGTTTAGAAATCACCTTAAACGTACATATATAATTTACTTATTTGGCTGTCTTGGTGTTAGTTGTGGCATGCAGGACTTTCTGTTAACCCTGATGGGCTTTTCTCTAGTTGTACTGCATGAGCTTGTGTGTGTGCTCAGCAGTGTAGTGCACGGGCTTAGCTGCCGCACAGCGCGTGGGGTCTTAATTACCCAGCCAGGGATCAAACCCACTTTCCCTGCATTGGCAGATGGGTTCTCAACCAATGCACCACGATTCAGTTCAGTTCAGTCACTCAGTCGTGTCTGACTCTTTGGGACCCCATGGACTGCAGCACCCCAGGCTTCCCTGTCCATCACCAATTCCCAGAGTTTGCTCAAATTCATATCCATCAAGTCGGTAATGCCATTCAACCATCTCATTCTCTGTCATCCCCTTCTCCTGCCTTCAATCTTGCCCACCATCAGGGTCTTTTCCAATGAGTCAGTTCTTCGCATCAGGTGGCCAAAGTATTGGAGTGAACAGTTTCAGTGTCAGTTCTTCCAATGAATATTGAGGACTAATTTCCTTTAGGATGGACTGGTTGGATCTCCTTGCAGTCCAAGGGACTCTCAAGAGTCTTCTCAACACCACAGTTCAAAAGCATCAATTCTTCGGTGCTCAGCTTTCTTTATGGTCCAGCTCTCACATTCACACATGACTACTAGAAAAAACAGAACTTGGACTAGACAGACCTTTGTCAGTAATGTCTCTTCTTTTCAATATAATGTCTAGGTTGGGCACAGCTTTCCATGCAAAGAGCAAGCATCTTTTAATTTCATGGCTGCAGTCACCATCTGCAGTAATTTTAGAGCCCAAGAAAATAAAGTCTGTCACTATTTCCATTGTTTCCCCATCTATTTGTCATGAAGTGATGGGATCAGATGCCATGATCTTTGTTTTTTGAATGTTGAATTTTAAGCCACATTTTTCACACTCCTCTTTTATCAAGAGGCTCTTTAGTTCCTCCTCGCTTTCTGTGGTGTCATCTGTGTATCTGAAGTTATTGATATTTCTCCCGGGAATCTTGATTCCAGTTTGTGCTTCATCCAGGCCAGCATTTCGCATGATGTACTTGGCATAGAAGTTAAATAAGTAGGGTGACAATATACAGCCTTGACATACTCCTTTCCCAATTTGGAATGAATCTGTTGTTCCATGTCCAGTTCTAACCGTTGCTTCTTGACCTGCACACAGGTTTCTCAGGAGGCAGATAAGGTGGTCTGGTATTGCCATCTCTTTAAGAATTTTCCAGTTTGTTGTGATCTGCATAGTCAAAGGCTGTGGCGTAGTCAATAAAGCAGAAGTAGATGTTTTTCTGGAATTGTCTAGCTTTTTCAATGATCCAACGGATGTTGACAATTTTACCTCTGGTTCCTTGCCTTTTCTAAATCCAGCTTGAACATCTGGAAGTTCACTGTTGAAGCCTGGCTTAGAGAATTTTCAGCATTACTTTGCTAGCATGTGAGGTGAGTGCAACTGTACGGTAGTTTGAGCATTCTTTGGCATTGCCTTTCTTTGGGATTGGAATGAAAACTGACCTTTCCAGTCCTGTGGCCACTGCTGAGTTTTCCAAATTTGCTGGCATATTGACTGCAGCTCTTTCCCAGCACATCATCTTTTAGGATTTGAAATAGCTCAACTGGAATTCCATCACCTCCACTAGCTTTGCTTGTAGTGAAGCTTCCTAAGGCCCACTTGACTTCTCATTCCAGGATGTCTGACTCTAGGTGGCTGATCACACCATGATGGTTATCTGAGTCATGAAGATCTTTTTAGTATAGTTCTTCTGTGTATTCTTGCCACCTCTTCTTAATACCTTCTGCTTCTGTTAGGTCCCTACCATTTCTGTCCTTTACTGTGCTCACCTTTGCATGAAATGTTCCCTTGGTATCTCTAATTTTCTTGAAGAGATCTCTAGTCTTTCCCATTCTATTACTTTCTTCTGTTTCTTTGTGTTGATCACTGAGGTAGGCTTTCTTATCATTTCACCACTAAACGTGGCACGAGGCTGAGGCACTCAGCATTTCCTGAAGATGCATGTGGAACGGCTGCTGGTACTTGGTATTCCATCTATGTCATGGATTCAACACGGTGTCCAGATGGCAGTCTGCAGCAGACAAACTCTCCATCTAGCCCAAGCAATGGTTTTTCTGGTAGTCACATACACATGTCAGAGTTGGACCATAAAGAAGGCTAAGCACCAAAGTATCAATGCTTTCGAACTGTGGTGCTGGAGAACACTCTTGAGAGTCCCTTGGACTGCAAGGAGATCAAATCAGTCAATCCTAAAGGAATTCAACCCTGCCTGTGCATTAGAAGTACTGAAGCTGAAGTTCCAATACTTTAGCCCTGATGTGAAGAGCTGACTCACTGGAAAAGACCCTGATGCTGGGAAAGATTGAAGGCAGAAAGAGAAGGGGGCAACAGAGGATGAGACAGTTGGATGGCATCAGTGATTCAATGTACATGAACTTGGGCAAACTCTGGGAGAGGGTGTGGGACAGGGAAGCCTGGCACGCTTCAGTCCATGGGGTCTCAAAGAGTTGGACATGACTTGGCAACTGGACAACAACAACGAATCTACTTGATTCCCTTAATTCAGAGAGGGAGCCCTTGGCCATTGAACATGTTAGAACAGAAGTCAGAAAACATCTTTTAATGATGTTTCCTGGCCTTTGAGGCAAGTGTGACTAGCCACTTCTTTGTTGCTCCTGCTCTGGAGGGAGGAATGACCAGTTTACTCTCTGAGAAAACAATGAAATCCTATTTAGACCCTCAATTCAGTTCAATTCAGTCACTCAGTCGTGTCAGACTCTTTGTGACCCCATGGACTGCAGCACACCAGGCCTCCCTGTCCATCACCAACTCCGAGTTTACCCAAACTCATGTCCATTGAGTCGGTGATGCCATCCAACCATCTCATCCTATGTCACCCCCTTCTCCTCCAGCCTTCAATCTTTCCCAGCATCAGGGTCTTTTCAAATGAGTCAGCTCTTCATATCAGGTGGCGAAGTATTGGAGTTTCAGCTTCAACATCAGTCCTTCCAGTGAACACCCAGGATTGATCTCCTTTACAATGGACTGGTTGGATCTCCTTGCTGTCCAAGGGACTTTCAAGAATCTTCTCCAACGCCACAGTTCAAAAGCATCAATTCTTTGGCACTCAGCTTTCTTTATAGTCCAACTCTCACATCCATACATGATGGATGGAAAAACCATAGCCTTGGAAAACCATAGCCTTGACTAGATAGACCTTTGTTGGCAAAGTAATGTCTCTGCTTTTTAATATGCTGTCCAGGTTAGTCATAACTTTTCTTCCAAGGAGTAAGCGTCTTTTCATTTCATGGCTGCAATCACCATCTGTGGTGATTTTGGAGCCCCAAAAGACAAAATCTACCACTGTTTCCACTGTTTCCCCATCTGTTTGCCATTAAGTGATGAGACCAGATGCCATGATCTTAGTTTTCTGAATGTTGACCTTTAAGCCAACTTGTTCATTCCCCTCTTTCACTTTCAGCAAGAGGCTCTTTAGTTTTTCTTCACTTTCTGCCATAAGGGTGGTGTCATCTGCATATCTGAGGTTATTGATATTTCTCCTGGCAATCTTGATTCCAGCTTGTGCTTCTTCCAGCCCAGCGTTTCTCATGATGTACTCTGCATATAAGTTAAATAAGCAGGGTGACAATATACAGCCTTGACGTACTCTTTTTCCTATTTGGAACCAGTCTGTAGTTCCATGTCCAATTCTAATTGTTGCTTCCTGACCTGCATACAGGTTTCTCAAGGGGCAGGTCAGGTGGTCTGGTATTCCCATCTCTTTCAGAATTTTCCACAGTTTACTGTGACCCACACAGTCAAAGGCTTTGCATAATCAATAAAGCAGAAATAGATGTTTTTCTGGAATGCTCTTGCTTTTTCAATGATCCAGCTGAAGTTGGCAATTTGATCTCTGGTTCCTCTGCCTCTTTTAAAACCAGCTTGAACATCTGGAAGTTCATGGTTCACGTATTGCTGAAGCCTAGCTTGGAGAATTTTGAGCATTACTTTACTAACGTGTGAGATGAGTGCAACTGTGCGGTAGTTTGAGCATTCTTTGGCATTGCCTTTCTTTGGGATTGGAATGAAAACTGACCTTTCCAGTCCTGTGGCCACTGTTGAGTTTTCCAAATTTGCTGGCATATTGAGTGCAGCACTTTCCCAGCACATCATCTTTTAGGATTTGAAATAGCTCAACTGAAATTCCATCACATCCACTAGCTTTGTTCGTAGTGAAGCTTCCTAAGGCCCACTTGACTTCTCATTCTAGGATGTCTGGCTCTAGGTGAGTGATCACACCATTGTGATTATCTGGGTCATGAAGATCTTTTTTGTACAGTTTTTCTGTGTATTCTTGTCACCTCTTCTTAATATCTTCTGCTTCTGTTAGGTCCATACCATTTCTGTCCTTTATTGAGCCCATCTTTGCATGAAATGTTCCCTTGGTATCTCTAATTTTCTTGAAGAGATCTCTTGTCTTACCCATTCTGTTGTTTTCCTCTTATTTCTTTGCATTGATGGCTGAGGAAGGCTTTCTTATCTCTCCATGCTATTCTTTGGAACACTGCAGTCAAATTCTCTTTTGCTTTCCAAAAGCTTCTCTTCTTTTCACAGCTATTTTCACCCTAAAGAGTTCTTTTTCTACTCTGAGCATTATATTTGCTAGCAATCTCTCAGATTCAGATCTTTTTAACAGAAAATTAAATTAAGCTAGTGTAAGAGACACTTCCTTATATAGGAGAGGGCCTTAAATGCTGTTAATCTGTGTGATTAAGTAAAGTACAATCTCTGTGCACCAAGGATAAACTGAAGGATGGCTTACTGCTATGTTCTTCCAGGAAGGCCTGGAGGCTTTCCATTTAGAAACTCTCATGAGAACATGGATCCCGGACAGTCCACCTTTAACTACTGAATATTTATTAATATTAAAGCAAAGAAATGCACTGTGAGACAGATATTATTAGAAATATTTTTATTTAAAGTCAGACAATAGAAAGATGTCACAGAAGAAAACTACAGAAACTTGCAACAACAGAATGCAACTTGGAAAAGTTACTAGTAAATGAGAAGGGGGAAAATAAGATATTTCCAATGTTACCAAGGAATTTGTTAGTCCTGGTGTAGAATAATTTATCAGTTCAGCAAAGTATACCCTTTGCTGGTATCTTTTGAGCAGACAACAGATTAATGATTTAGTTAATCTACTAAATTAATAGCTACTGAAATCCCCCAAAGTGAAACAGTCAAGAAAGCATTTCCCCAACAATTGAGATATGTGGGGAATTGAAATAATAACTGTAGGAAGTTTTTTTTTAATTAAAAAACACTACTTCATACCAAATAGGTTTAATCTGGATTTTAGCTTACAGATGGTGCTTATAAATCTCATAGGAAAAGGGTGACCAGGGGTGGACATGGCGCCACCCCTCACCAAACACACACTACATCCTTGGACACAAATGCCATCAATGCCCTCACCATGGGCAAGCACAGCAGCCTAGAAATGACAAAAAATGAAATGACCTGGGCACTGGAACCCGGGATTGATACTGAGCCCTTTCTGAATCCTTGGTGGGGGAGCAGTGGGTTTAAGATAAGAAACATAAAAATTTTTTTTAAACTTTGGCAAGTAAGTATAGAAATGACTACTTCTCGATTGTCACTTTTAAAGGAAATATTCTACCTCAGGAAAAGATATTCTCCTATCTTATTTGACTTCTCTCTCAAATATTTGGAGGGCAAATTCCTATAAAATAGAGGTGGACTAAAACCTCTTATCTGCAATAATTAATTTAATTTGTCACCTTCTCTATTTAAAAAGTATATAAAATGAAAAAATAATAATAAAAAGCATATAAAATGTAGAGTCTATCATTAGTGACAAGTCCCCAAGACCGTGCTTGTAATGGAAGTTTGGAATAGAGTCTATCATTAATGACAAATCTCCAAGACCTTACTTGTAATGGAAGTTTGGAAACAACGTGATTAATTTTTTAAAAATTGGGCCTCTATGTATGTAATTCCTTTACAATAATCTATATATCAGATTCCTGACAAAATAATATTACCTAATGCAAATTTCATCACTCCTCTCAACCTTAACACCCTCATAAGTACTCTAAAATTAGTAGAGTACTGAGCCAAGGAGCAAGGAGCTTGATAGTTTACAAGGTTTATTTTTTTTCTAAAATGCTATAACTAGCTATATAATAACCTTTTTCTCATAAATTCTAAGTTTAAAAAACAAGAGAGTCAATGATAAACCAAGCTATAATATATTATTTCAAGAACTCACAGTCATTGGGACAAACAGATTTTCTTTTTGCCCACAATGATTTTCCCAACTGTAACACATGACTGTTGTATTCCAAAGGGTAATGAAGGTCAAAACACAAGACTCAAATTTATTCATAGTGTTAGAATAAAATGCTATTGGAAATTCACTAGGTTAGGCATATCTTCATAATTCTGGTTGGATTTTCAGGAGAATCGGAAGGGGAAAATTAGAGAAACATTTTAAAATGAAAACATGAGACTCTAGTATGCAGTTCTTTCAAAGTACAGAAAGAATCCTTCACAGATCTATGGCGATAAATTATTGATCTAGTCAAGCTTCCAAAATGAAGTAGTTAAATCATCTTGTAAAGCTTGGAGGACTCTTAGAATCATGAATTATTGTAGAAACATGTAACTCTTAATAAAAGCTGCCATAACCCTTCGTTCACATTGTTTGGGTGGGTGGTGGGAAGAAGAGACAAGAAAAGAGAAGGCTGGTGCCCTGTGTCTAATGAAAGAGGCATAATTTAGGACCATACTCTTTCTAATACAATCCAGAAGTCCGCCACATCTATTGTGGCAGATGAAGGCACCTGCAAAATCCAAACTCGGATGGACACTGGGAAGCAACCAAGAAGCAGTTAACAAACACCTACCGTGTGCACAGAACTGGGCTTGTTCCCACGGGGAAACAGGAGAACAAGGAGACGCAGATGCATTCAGCCTCCAGAAGCATAAATTCTAAGACATACTTTTCATTTCTTATTTTAAAATCAGAAATTCTCAATGTTATGTTGGCATTAACTTAAAGTCCTTTCTTAGGTCTGTATCCTTTCCATGAAAGCCAGGCTAAATTTGGGTTTTGTTAAAACTGGTAGGTCCTGCTGATAAATAACATACTCAGAAACAAAACCCCAGCAGTACAGAACTGGTAACTACTGAAGCTGGTTCTGCAAATCACAGTAAGTTACTTGGGGGAGAAGGCATTACATAAACACGAAGTCGTAACACATAAGTGAGGAAAACAACTTCAAACACTCAGACACTCTTCAGTTACATTTTGTCAAGGCTTACACTTCCTAAACTAAGCCTTATTTAAACTAAGCAAATTTACTAATGATTACTAAACTTTGAACATAATATTATCAAGTGCTCCCAAACCATTTCTGAAGAGATGATTATAACTCTTCATCCTAGAAATTCCCAGAAAGCCCGATACTGAAGGAGGCAGGGGCACTATCAGTGGACTGCTTGACTGCAGATCAGCCCTCCAAGGTACGGCCTTTCACACAGACAGCCCCTGCGAGGCACAGTCCTCAGCCCAGAAGAGTGAACTCAGGGAGAGTGTCTCTATCACGAGACTCTGTGCTGTGCAAATGGAAATATATTGACAAGCCCTAACATCCAGGTCGCTAGGAATTTCCAAAATTCAAGATGCCATTAACCAAAGGAAAAATGCATTTTTTCCCAACAAGTGATCACTAAGAAAGATCTCAATGTCGCAAGGTTGCAGAAATACATATTAAGAGGTGGGAGTAAATATCCTCATTGTTTCTAAAAGCCAACAGCCCCCCCATTGAGTTGGCCACTTCACCCACACCACACATGCTATGACTTAAGCAAACACATCAGTCACAAAACACAAAGTCATAACACGTAAGTGAGGAAAGCACAACGCAGACCGTCACAGGATTTTCACCTTCTGTCAACATCCAACCTGTCTGAAGTGAGCACAGATGTCAGACCCTGAACAGACACTATAAGCCCACAGAGCTCTAAAGCAGAAAAGTCCTGTGACTTTCTGATACACAAAATGTTCAAGGAAACTGCTAACTTGATGGGTTAATACTCTCTGAAACAACTTCTCAGGCAATTCTACTGTGTCTCACTATCATCTGAAACTTCATAGAATTGATGAACCACACAAACCGTATTATGTTATTTTGGAAACTGTACAACTTAATGCAAACCCAGTGGGAATGTAACGATTATGTGTGTGAAAGTCATAAATCAATTTTATATTTACAAGTACTTTAAAATAATAATTCATTCACTCCTTACATCCAATCTGTGAACAGTCAAAATCATACCCATTTCACAGATAACAAACTAGACACTGAGATAAAACACCTATAAATCAGTTCAGAACAAGGATATGAATTCACTGTCATAAACCTCTAACCATCATAAGTTCTTTCCTCCCTCTCTCTCTTCTAATTAATTCAGCAAGTAGCTTATATGAACATTCATAAAGGATTTTTTTACTAATCAATTATCCTTCAACTTGCTTCCAAAGGACAGCAAGTCAGAAAATACTTTCTATAATAGCTGTAAATTTCGTTTTTTAACCATAAAATGTTATCTAGAACCATTTTAGGCAACAATGTAACCAAAGTATAAATAGTAGGAACTCACATTCCCTTGAACAACTGTCCTTCCACTTAGAACACAATGAACTTCTGAGGTAGACAGGCAGAGTTCTTGTTCACTTAACTGCAACCTCATTTCAGCATGGAATCAGAGCAAGAAAAGCAAAAAGTGAAGAAGGGAATAGGAAAGATATACATTAGTATTAAGCCATGTGCTGAGCTTTAGGTTCCCACATAAATATTTTGCTGTATATTTTAAAAATCACTTCTCAACTGCTGATTTCCTCTACTTCCATCACCTTTTACAATGAAATGCTCCTTTTAAATTACCTATTGGAGCTGTTACTAGCAAACACTGTCAGATACCTCTAGTTGAAGATATTAATATATACACTTAGCCTGAGACTTAAGTGTAATACTTAGTTTTAGTTATAAATAATATATGTATAAAGTAAGTAGGGTTGCCATTATTTATATACTGCAATAAATATACAAGAATGAATACAAATTATTTTTCATAAAAGTACAATTTCTAATCCATTGAGGAGGTTTCCAAACTATGAGGACATTAAATACATTAAAACACCAAGCAGTCTCCTCTGTTATAGAATGCCAGTCAGATGAGATCTGAAAGAGAGTCTTTATTGATAGCCATATACAGTTGACTATACCATCTCTGTGATTTTTCGCTATTTAAGAAAAAATATAGAACCTGCACACTTAAAACATTATCAATGCAATAAATCACTACAGACACACTGGATCTTTTAAAATTTTGTTTAAAACTGCCAAAGTCATGATGAATACAATTATTGCAGCTACACAATTTGAAAAAGTAATATAAATTATGCTGCTAAAGACAAAAGACATCAGAATGCATAAACATCATAACATAACAGCAATAACTCATAACTATTATTATGAAAAATTAAATTTAAAAAGGTATGTTAGAGAATTTGGAAATTTTTTACTTTAGCAAAACATTCTATTTATATATCTCCAACTTCTATGATACAGTATACCATAAAATACATTTAAAAGATAATGACATTCAAATGCTTCATTTACACAAATAATATTGCCAGTAATAATAAAAGTGATGCCCTTAAACATGAACTGCTCTGCTAATAATGATTAAAAAAATGTTTTCTTTACTTCATTTAAAATTTAAGCTAGCAGTTAGCATTACATATTAGTCAGTTCTGTGTTGACAAATTGAGAGGATCCTAGTCAAAATACTGTTTCTGAAAAGTAATGTACATTATATTGCTTGAAACTAACAACCATATAAAAGTGGTGATCATTTATCTAAACACTGATTATGAAAGACAAGTGGCATATATTCAGGCAGAGTGTTGAGTTCATGATGGTTTATTTACAATAAAAGTACTTTTACTGAAACTAACATGATATATAGGCTTCTATGTCAATGACTACAGTCTCTTAAAATTATAAAAATACTATATAAAATACCACAGGCTTTGGAGGATATAAGTTCGTGTGGTTCTGATACTAGCAGCTGAAAAGTGTTTATAATTTAAAAATAAATAAACTATAGAGGTATAACAGTTACAAAACAGCAGGGGACTGCAACAGTCAGGAGAGAGAAAAGAACTGCTTGGTTACACAACAGCTAACAAAATGGTGAAGCTGTTGGGTCAAAAGTTTTAAAAACCTCCTTCAGAGATTTGTCATCTGTTTCTTTGCTGGGATCATCACCAGGGGTGGGGCTCACCTGTCCCAGATGCTTCGACTGCCTGGGATCGCTGTACTGGGGTCTGATTAAGCCTGTTAATGCCTGAATGGGAAGGCTGTGCACTGCTGGAACCTGAGCGGTACCGGAACTCTGGCGAACATCTGTCTGTGGGTCAGCTGGGCGGTCAACAGGGATGTCCACATTCGGAGCGATTTTCTGTGGTAGGATTGCTTCTCCGGGAGGAGGCTCATTTTTGTCACTACATTTTAAACTCCCGCTTTTTTTCTGGTTCTCTGCATTTTCTGTTGCTAGCTCTGATGTAGAGGATGAACCTTGTTCCCTGGGGTCATACAAACTAATACCGCTAAGGACTGAACCCGGAGTGCCCAGGGGAAGGCCAGCTGAAGATGAGAGTTTGGGGGCATATGGAGGTAAAGCCCCAGGACCAGAACTGCCAGGTGCCGCCCCTGAGGGCTGTGATGAGCCTGGGTGTGACCTGGCCCCTGAAGGAGGGGCAGTCTTTGACATATGGGGGTCCTTCATAACTGCTTGATGAGGCTCTGTATTGTGCAGTCTGTGAAGTCTAGGATCAAAATTTTTTTGTAACCTAGGATCTCCTAATTTACTTCCTGAACTATGTGAGTCTCCAAATTGGTCTGGGTAGCCTTCTCTGTTTGCTGTGTTAATTTTGACTTTGGCTGCTAGTTTTGTATCAGTGGGCACTGTATTTTGACGAAGATCACTTTTTGTATTCCATAACCTACTGAGCCTCTGGTCAGCTATAAGAGGGGGCAGAGGTAAATTGATTGAAGAGACTGGATCAGGTTTAGGTAAAGGAACTGGTAGTAAGTCTTCTGGAGCCCAGACGATGTGTTTGGCAAAGTTGGGTTTGGTTAGGGTAATATCCATTTTAATGTGACTAAACTGTCTCAGTTGTGACCTTGGGTCCTGCAGCATCACACCAGGGGAAGAATCCAGAGGTATTAAGAAAGCCTTTTCTCTCAGTTCTCTTTCTGTATCTTCATCGTCATCATCTCCTCTTTTGTGTCTGATGTTAGGACCGGTGTTGCCATGATGTGAATCAAACTTGGCTCCACCAGCAGAAGAACTGACATGACCGCTTCCATTCCCTCTTAATTTCCTTGGATCCCATGCAAGTCTGAGATCCAGTGGGGCAGACTCAGAAGATTTTCTAATGTCTTGCCTTGAGATAGTCCTAAGTCTAGGGTCGACGACTTGGTTTCCCTTATTCTTCTCTCTAGCAAGTCTTGGGTCAGTAGGAGTGCCAAGTTCTGTGGAAGGCTGCTGCTGACTCCTCAAAGTCTCTGTTTGTTTCTGTAATGTTCTCAGTATTGACTTCACACTGCTCCCTTCTTCCTCTTCACTACTGGAGTACCAGTTAACTGTTTCATCTAAATGCAGACAAATACTATTATAAAGAGTGAAGCATTCATATTTGGCTTTAATTAAGATTAAAAAACACATAGACTATTTCTGAAATAAGGGTAGTTTAACTTCAAGACAATGCATCATAGAAATGACAGAGTTTCAACACTGGAACAAGATAAGATGTGATATAACAACCAACAGTTCAGTCACTGCACTCTATAAAGAAAGAAGTATGGCATCAGAACATGTAAAATGTCCTTCCAGTCAAAGCAGAGTCTGGACCTTTCATTCCAGCTGGCCAAAGGGAACTCAGAAATGTGTGGTAAGACAGGGCTGAGGGAAAAGGGAAAATACTCTAAAACAGAAATGCCAAAATGTGTTGGCTCTCTTTAATTCAAGCAACCTCTTAAATTTCATACCTCTGGATTTATCAGGTAACAAGGGAGAGCTATTAAAAAAAAAAAAAAAAAAACCTGGAAAGCAAAACACTAACAACGATGGTTAAGAAAGCAAAGGGAACTGAGCATATATGGGCCCCAGGCTTTTCTGTCATATATTTTTAAATGTTTGACCTTGTGAATATATTACTCAAACACTAAATTAAAAGCAACAAATAAAACTAACACCCTAAAATTTACATACTTTAACTTTATGAGAACTTTGGGCCTTACTCTTAAAGCCTATGTAACTTCAGTGTGAGCCATAATGTTAAGAAGCTTAACCGTCAGAGGTCTTCTCTCTAGTAGAGAAGGAAATAAAAACTGACGCCTCAGGAGAGTGGGTCTCCTTCCTCTCCATTAAAACATACATAGATTATCTCTGAATTAGCCATGTACGTGTATATATGTACACATGTACACACACACATTTATGTATATCATAGAATACCTTGAATCAATAGAACAGCACACATATTCTCACTTTTATCTCACTGCTCACTGATGCGTTTCTGTCACATGGAAATTTAGCATTACACAGTTAGTTTGAACGAAGAATGCTTACAGAACAAGCACTCCTATTTAGGGGAGGATGTGGCTTTAAAATAGTATACACTGTATCACAATGGCAAAAACTTTAATTCATACCTCAGTGTCCAAAAAAACTACTTCTAGACACTGGATCTCTCTTTTTTCTCTCTGATCTCCAGAAAGTCTAGAGCTAGACCTGTGGTTCCCTTTCAACTGTTGTAGTCATTTTAAACATTTCTGTGTAGGAGTTTCACTCCTCATAGAATTTGGTACTTAATCCAAATCCGATCCAAAGGTAAGGTGCTATTTAATTTTCACTTTAATTTCATTTAATTTTAATTTTCACTTTAATTTTCATTTTATTTCACATAAAATAAACATATTTTATAAGCAGTCTTAAATTCTTTTTGGAATAAGAATGAACATGGAGCAGAAAGAAAGTAGAACAGCAGAGAGGTGAGTGGAAAGCAGGTATTAGACAGAAAATGATTAAAAGGTTTCTATCAGCTTTCTATCAAAGGACAAATAAATTCACAAAGGCAATAAAATTTGTAAGAATGAACACAAACACAAAAAAATCTGTTTAAGATGTTTTCTGATTCTGAGAAAACAAGCCTTATAAAACATTATCAATTTTATAGTATTATATATAAAATTTTATATCATTTAGAAAAGTTTTAATTTTCTTCTTTATGAAAATATAAGGCTTTGTTACACTTTAAAGAAAGACTACCATTAAAATGATTATTTCTTAAAATTAGCACCTAAAGGAGTAAGTATAAATTATACAGGAAATTAACTTATTGGAAATTCCTCATTTCCCTGTCATGTTAAATAAATGAAGGTTTAAAACTATCTTCTTTGCAAATGTAACAATGTTTATATAATAACTTGTGGCTACTAGTGTTATCCAGTTTTACACAGTCATTCATAAATTTCATGTTTTGCTCATTTTTGGCCATGCCTCGCAGCATGTGAACTTCCCTGACCCCTGCAGTGGAAGTATGGATTCTTAACCACTGGACCACAAGGGAAGTCCTTAATTTCATGTTTAAGAGTGGCCAAACATATCAATTTATTAACTCATAATAACAACTGGTTGATTTCAAGTTTTCTCCCCTTAACTGCATTAACTAATTGCTGTATACTTATCAGCAATACTAAGGGAAATTTAAAATATAATCTTTTATATTAAAAATAATATCCTTTAATAGTATAGCAGAACCTGAAGGAAACAGCCTCTGCCCATAAAAATCTAATAACCAAATTATTTTGAACTTGAGTTACAAGTTAAAATCCCTAAACTCAAGGCTATCTTGTTTCTGCTCTATTTCTCTTCAAAAACAAAGCTTAATAGCAAGTCTGCTTTCAAGGCCTCACACTCCAGTCTGATTTATTGCTTCAGATCAAACCCTTTGCAATTAATTACTAATGCATCAATGGCACTGGAAATGACCATCAATCCCAAGAAGACAGTAGCTGTAAGAGAGCTGGAAATAGAACAGGTAGACCCAAACAGATACAATACTATCATGACGCCTGACACACCTTCTTCCTTGCTTGGTGCCCTCTGAGGTTGGGTGCTGCTTGGCTCTTCGTCGTCTTGGTATTTCTGAGTAAGTCTAACAAACAGAGCTCTCTGCACAGCAGGGAGGAGGCCCAGCGCAGGCAGGGGGCCACGGCCCGTCACGTTACCGCTGCTGTCCGACCCACTCCCGCAGTCAGGTGAGCCTGGAACAACTGGAGCCTGGTGCTGGGCAAAGTCGCCGTGCCACGCCCCGTCTACACACACAGCACAAAAAGACAAGACACTGACTGAGCGCACAACTCCAGGAGACAAGCACCACGATGCCTTGTGAGAAACTGAGTTACAATAATGTCCTATTTGATTATCAGATTACTATGTGACGGCAAGCACTGTTTAAAGTTATCTCAAGGTCTATTGTTACAAATATTCGGTTAAATTTAAAACACATTTTAATATTTCAATTTCATCATATTTTCCTTTATTTAAAATACACATGCCTTTCATGTTGCTAAAGAAACACAGGACTCCAGATATTTTAAGTTAGAAATGAGTTATTTAGAAAGGTAAACTTACCACCAGAGTTACTGGGTGGCTGAAAATTATGGACAGCATGCTGTGAATAGTAATGATCATAAAATTCAGCAGGGTTTTGTAAGGACTCATAGCTGGTACCGAGCTGCCTTTCACCAGGCGGGTGCGATGAGCCTGGAGAGCAGTGATTCTCTCGAGGCACTCTCATCACGTGTTCTGGAAAGCCCGGGCAGTGGTAAGCAGCACTCACACTTGGTGGTGTCAAAGGTGTATCCGGCTGACCAAGTACCCCGGCCTGACCGCGAGGGCCCACAGTTCCTGGGGGGGGAGGCAGCAAAGGTGGGCTCTGTGGCACTGGTGGGCCAGGACAGTGTCCGGGGGAGCCGGGGTGCATCACAGGACTGTTGTGTCCCTGAGACATGTTAGGGCCAGGACCTGGACTTGACCCAGAACTATAGACATGTTGAGGACGTGGGCTGCTTTCCTGAAATTGTGGTCCTGGTGGCGAGGCACTGTTATAAAATGCTGGTGGCCTGTGGACAAAAGAATAATATTTCTTAGTACAAAGAAGAGGCAACCAAGAACATTACATCTCTAAATAGATATTGGACCTTTGCTGACAAAGGTCCATCTACTCAAGGCTATGGTTTTTCCAGTAGTCATGTATGGATGTGAGAGTTGGACCATAAAGAAAGCTGAGCACCATAGAACTGATGCCTTCGAACTGTGGTGCTGGAGAAGACTCTTGAGAGTCCCTTGAACAGCAAGGAGATCAAACCAATCAATCCTAAAGGAGATAAACCCTGAATATTCATTGGAAGGAATGAAAAATTTAACTTACTTCTTTCCAATTTTATGTGCTAAATCCACAGTAGGTTTTACAACTATTTCAAAAAGAGATGGAATTTTCTTAAAATCATCAGAGAGATCTGTCTGAAAACCATCTTCAGGATCAGAAAAGGGAAAATGCTCCAGTGGGGTTGGCAGAAGTCCAACTCCTGGAGGTGGTTTGGGAAGAGGAGTTATGCCATGCTTTCTAAGTTCTTCTAATTCTCTTTCGTCTTCATTTGCAGCTTCTTCAGTATTCAACACCTAAAGATAATTGGCCAAGATTTACTATTTCAAAACAAGCTTTCTTCCTCACATTTAAAACTGTGAAGACTTGAATAAACTAGTTTTGTTAACAGAAAAATATAATACTAAATTTGAAATAGATCAGAGATAGTGAACTAATTTTTTATAAAGAATATGAGGTTCAAAGAGGTAAAGGATATTTCTCAAAGTAAGTTAGCTTTTTTAGAGGTCACATTTTGTGGTTCCCAAAGGCAGAGGGTAGGAGGAGTAGGAACTGGATGAAGGTACTAAAAAGGTACAAACTTCAAGTTATAAGATAAGTAAGTACTAGGGATGTGAGGCACAACATGGCAAATATAATTAACAGCGCTGTACCGTTATACACGAAATCTGTTAAGGGTGTTAAGTCCTAACAGTTCTCAACACAGAAAAAAAATCTTTTCTGTTTCTTTAATTTTGTACCTATTTGAGATAATGGATGTTTGCTAAGCTTGCGATAATTTCATGATGTATGTAAGTTGAATCATTATGTTGTACACCTTATTCAGTGTTGTATACCAATTATATCTAAATAAAACTGGAAAATAAATGACATTTGAACAAAAGCTCAACCAATAAAAATAAAATTTATGATGGACTGGTTGAAAAAATTTGTGATGGACTGTTTTTTAATGGCAGAACAATGATAAGAACAAAAGATTCTGGGTTTTTTTTTAAGGTTAAGGCAACTATATTATTTGCTATCATTAATAACTAAAGAACTATAATAGGTGCCACTAACTGAGCTTTTACTATTTACTAGGAGTGGCACGAAGTGTTTCCTGTACATCACAATTGAATCTTATAAGAACAAAATATTCTTAATTCTTAGTCCAATATTCCTGCTTTTCTAACATACTACATTAACAGAATAAAACATAAAATAATAAGTCCTTGCTTTCTCAGCAAGAAAGTGAAGTCGCTCAGTTGTGTCCGACTCTTTGTGACCCCATGGATTGTAACCTGCCAGACTCCTCTGTCCATGAATTCTCTAGGCATAAAATAACTTATAAAACATAATTAAAGTCTAATGAATCTGTAATCAAGGTGCAAAAATATTACTCACTTTGTCCAAAAGTTTCTTTGTTTCTTTAGTCAGATCATCATGTGAAAATTTACAGTTGTCTCCTTGGTAACATTTTGCTCCACTGTGATAGAACTTACATGGAAATTCATGTAAATAAAAATATTAAGGAACAGACCAAGTAAAATCAAACTCTCATATTTTTAAAACAAAAAATACAACTGTGAAATCAATACAACTTTATTACCATATATTATACTAAATTTTCAACAGTAACAGATTATTTAATTTTTAAGAGTAAATATTTTAAATGTGCTGTGGCAGATCATTCAAAAATTTTAAGTCTCTCCTACTCTATTAGAACTACAACAAGTTTTTTAAGAGCTTAATTTTTTTATTTTAAAAAACTTGACTGTACAAACTCTATTATTTTTTGTCAGTGATAGATATTTATGTCTTCTATAACAGTAGAGTTAGTAATGCGGGTAATTAACAGAGACTTCCTTAAAAAGAGCTCTCGATCAAGATTTACAAATCATCTCCCAAATTACCATTGTAAATAAATTATGTCTAAAATTTAGTGAAAAATCTAGCTGCTTTCACCACTGATGAAGAGAGTCATGTTAAGATTTCAATAGTTTGTTGAGAGTACCATGAGCAGAAAATGGTACATATAAACAGAACTTGGATAATCAGCTAACTCCACTAATAACGTATTTATTTATATTTATACTGGCTGCCCTGGGTCCTCACTGTTGTGTGCAGGCTCCTCTAGCTGTGACTGGGGGCACAGGCTTCCCACTGCGCTGGCCTCTCCTGTTGCTGAGCGCGGGCTCCAGGCTGTGCAGACTTCAGCACTTGCAAAGCATGGGGCGCAGTAACTGTGGCATGCGGGCTTAGCTGCCCCGCAGCCTGTGGGATCTTCCTGGACCAGGGATTGAACCTGTGTCCCCTGCTTTGGCTGGGGGATTCTTTTTTGTTAGTTACATCAATTTCATTTTTTCAACTGGAGGATAATTGGTTTACAGAACTGTGTTAGTTTCTGCCATACATGAGCATGAATCAGCCATAGGTACACAGTACGCCCCTTCCCTCTTGAGCCTCTCTCCCCCTCCCTCCCCATCGCACCCTCTCGGTCGTCACAGAGCCCCAGGTTTGAGCTCCCTGTGTCACACAGCAAATTCCCACTGGCTATCTGTTTTACACATCATAACGCGTATGTTTCTGTGTTATTCTTTCAACTGTCCCTCCCTCTCCTTCCCCTGCTGCGTTTACAATCCGTTCTCTATGTCTGTGTCTCCACTGCCTTGTAAATAGGTTCATCAGTACCGTCTTTCTAGATTCAACAAACATACATATTTGTGTTTCTCTTTCTGATTTACTTTACTCAGTATTCATCCACCTCACTAGAACTGATTCGAATGACTCCTTGTTATGGCTGAGTGATATTCCACTGCGTATACGTACCACAGCCTCGTTATCCACTCATCTGTTGATGGACATCGGAGCTGCCTTCATGCCCTGGCTATTGTAAGTAGTGCTGCCATGGACACTGAGGTCTCTCCAATAACCATTTTTTAAAAGTTGAAGTATAGTTAATTTATAATGTTGTGTAAGTTTCAGGTATACAGCAAAGTGATTCAGTTATACATATATACATCTACTCTCTTTCAAGAAAACAATTTTTTAAAGTAAAAATGGCTATAGCTATTTATAATGGCTATAGTGTAATTTAATTATGTAAACTCTGTTACTTTACACAATAAAACAAAATACAGAACAAATAAATTTTGAGCAAATGTTTATATCTATGAAGAAAATAAAGGGGTCTGATATGTCATGTTAAAGTTAAATATCCCAACAATCAAAACCACAGGCTAATCTTAAAAATTTGGAGACAAAGAGCTAAACAAAATATTAAATCTAGAAGTATAGTGAAAAATATACCATTTCAGCTGGTATATGTTCCGGGAATTTCTGAGTAGTTTTTGGAAATTTATTACTGAAATCATCACACTGATAAGGTCGAGAAAGAAAAATCATGTGATTACCTTAGCAGATACAAAAGACAACTGAAAAAATTCAAGATTTTTTAATATTACAACCTCTTAGTAAAATAAGGATATATACTAGATGTTGTTGTTTAGTCTCTAAGTCATGCTCAACTCTTTGCAACCCCATGGACTGTAGCCTGCTATGCTCCTCTGTCCATGGAATTTCCCAGGCAAGAATACTGGAGTGGGTTGCCATTTCCTTCTCCAGGAGATCTTCCTGACAGAGGGATCGAACCCAAGTCTCCTGTTTGGCAGGCATATTCTTTACTACTGAGACACCTAGGAAGTCAAAGGATTTACATACTTAACCTGATTTTTTTAAAAATCAATCTTAAAATTGCCAATCTTAAAATTGCCAAAGCAAAAGGGCATTACCTTTGAAACATGCTTTATGCTCCACAATTCCTATCATTTAACATTTTTCTGGAAATGTAGCCAATACTATTAAAATTGTCTGGCATAGTCATCTCTGGCATGACTATGGAGAAAAATATAAGAATAGATGGGAAGAATTCAGAAACAGTTCAATAAGGTGTCTGGTTTCTAAAGAAATACATCAAATCTCAAAAAAAAAAAACTTGTTTGAATAAGACAAATTTATTATAACATTTTTACACAAAAGGAGTATTTGCCCTTAGTGAGTATCAAACATACTATTGCACAGCAGAATGGTCAGACAGCACAATGTATAATGGTATAGTACAGAAACAAAACTATGCTCGCTGAAAACTTAGCATATGGGCAGTGACCTTTTAAATCTGTGAAGAGGAGACAACGAACTAACCATTTGGAAAATAATAAGGTCTTTACTGAAGGAAATGCTTTATATATATATATATATTTAAATTAATTTATTTTTAACTGAAGGATAATTGCTTTACAAATTGGTTTTCATACATCAACACAAATCATATATACATATGGACTATATACAGTGAAATGCCACATGGGTAGAGGCAGGAATACAATTTAAATGCATCAGAAGTAGGGAAGAATATATCGGGTAGTACTTACCATTAGGTGGTAAGATTTGACAAGACTTGAATTTTATAATTTCCAACAATAATTTATTACTTATGAACCCAAGTAAATAATAATTAAGTCACAGAATAAATATGTTGTCAACTCCTTCACAAAGCACAGCCTCTTGAAATACTTACAAATATTATTTAAAGTACATTTATTTCAGATTTTTTTTTTCCAAAGGGAAGTTATTTCATTTCCCTAAAGAAAAAAACTCAATTGACCTTCTGAAGTGCAAAGGCTGAAGAGATCTGGTTTACATAATGTGCCATTTTAAATTTAAAACCAAACTAGGCTTTCCAGATTATACTTATCATTTTTAAAGCCTCAATGACACTTGAAAACTGCAATATTTTGGTTAACGTTTTTAATAAAGGATATTATGCATATAAATGCAGTTCTCTCCTTTGGTACAATATCCTTGTAAATAAAATTTGCAAATCTCTTTCCTCTTCTCCAACTCTGCATCATGATCAAATTTACATTGATCTCCCTGTTCACAAAAAAAGAAAAGAAGAGAAAAAAAGAAACCACTGAGTTGAATTTTCTCTGTGGTGTTTCATGGTAGAACCATGGTCGTATCTCCAGTCTTTAAATAGTGAGCCTACAGTAATTCAAACAGTCCCTTAGAGTTCTCGCCCAGGACAGTGGATGTGGCTTTGGGTGGAGAGGCCGAACGGTGAGCACGACCTCAGAGGACACTGCTTGGCTCACCATTTCTGGCTGAGCTAGACCATTTCAGTGAGTCTGCGGACTCACTTAACCTCTTGGTTTGACCATGAGTAAAATGAGAATAACAACAGTAACTGAACTTCACTGCATCATTGTAAACATGAAAACATTCAATATTAGTAAGCCACTTTGAACAGTACTTGCCACATAGGATCATGTGTCAGTAAAGTAAAATCTGATTTCAACAAGCTATATTATTGTCCCAGAATATAATTATATGAGTTCTGATATACAGTATTCAATGCAAGATCCATTTTGAAGAACTAGTTTTATTCCAACTATGAGAAAACACTCACCACCCCCAAAAATGACCTTAAATTTTAAAGATTTCAGAAGTTAAAATGATCATGTGTCAGTAAAATAAAATCTGATTTCAACAAGCTATATTATTGTCCCAGAATATAATTATATGAGTTCTGATATACAGTATTCAATGCAAGATCCATTTTGAAGAACTAGTTTTATTCCAACTATGAGAAAACACTCACCACCCCCAAAAATGACCTTAAATTTTAAAGATTTCAGAAGTTAAAATGATTTATGATACCCCTATAAATGTACCTTAATACATCTCCCTTCCAGAAAGTATTTGCAGATTTGTTTTCCTTTATGTTCCACTGTATGTTGATTAATAAATTCCTGAGTCATAATCTTCCATTTTTTCCCTGGTTTACTATACTGCAAGAAAAAAATTTACTTAAATAAAACATATGAAGTATTAAAAAGACATTAAAATTCATACTCAAATGAATCTAGAAAGCAGTACACATTGATTATTAAAAGTGGTGACGATGGAACATTATGATGCTATTTATTTATCTGGAGAGAGGCGATGCATGCAAGCATGCTTTCAGAAAACTGCTTGCTGATACTGGTAGTTGCAAAGAACCCTATCTCTAATTTAATGAAGACATATAACTACATTTTTCAAAATAAAACTGTGAAAACTTTAAACTTAACAATACTCAGTTTTGGCAAAGACACAATAAAATACGCACTTTCATGTATAGTTGATAGAAAACTTAAAATATAGATATTGTTTGACACAAAATTTGTACTTTTCAGCACAAAATTCTGAAGGAATTATCAGGAAGCCACATGAACATTTATTCACAAAAATAACCATTGCAGAATTATTTACAGGTAAAACAAACAAAATCTAGAAATACTCTACACATCTGAAACTAGAAGAAAAATAAAACACATTATGGTACATTTAGAATATTATAAAGTCATTTAAAAAATCATGAGATGGAAAGACAAATCTGGGGAAACAAAATGTTCACAATACCTTACCAAGCGAAAAAGTGATCTGAGTTCATAATAATAAAGACAAAGGAAAAAACAACTAAAAGAATATAGCCCTACCTTTAAGAGTGTGTATCTCTAGATGAATTTCTACAGTTATACATTGCTTGCATGTGTGGTTATTTTGTACTTTCGTTAGGGAAAAAAACTGAGGATATATTACTTTTAAATTTAAGAAAATTAAGAAAAACGAGTATATGATAGGAAACCTCACAGCCCTGCTTGCTTTCCTTAGTTCTCCTCAGGCCCCTATTCAACTTTTGCTGCAAGTATAAGAAGGCTGAGTAACAAGACAGTATGAGCTCTATAAAACAGACTGCTTTTCAAGCTCCTAGCAGGCACAGTGCCTTGCACACTGTAGGAGGTTCATAACGATTTACTTTTCTGAATTGATATAAGTTTTCCCTTTTCCCTCAATTTGCAAGATGATGAAGAACAAAGCACAATCTACTGAAATCTCTCATAGCAAACACCTGAGAAAATAGGTAAAGTTAAATCTGATTCTCAGCGCTCACAACTGATGAATGATATAATTCACCAGATTTCTGGGGGAAAAAAAAAGTATCAGAATACCAGGAAAACATAATCTTCAAATTTCTTTTTAAAAAGTATATATAGGGGAGGAGCCAAGATGGCGGAGGAGTAGGACGGGGAGACCACTTTCTCTCCTACAAATTCATCAAAAGAATAACTGAACGCAGAGCAAACTTCACAGAACAACTTCTGATAGCTAGCTGAGGTCATCAGGCGCCCAGAAAAGCAGCCCATTGTCTTCGAAACGAGGTAGGACAAAATATAAAAGATAAAAAGTGAGACAAAAGAGCTGAGGACGGAGATTCGTCCCGGGAAGGGAGTCTTGGGCGGCCTTGCTTGGGGTAGGGTCCGGGCCTGAGTGCCCTGAGGACAATCGGAGGGAGCTTCTGTGAGGTGCCAACTTGAACTGTGGGAGACCGAGAGAGAGAGTACATTAACCAGCCCGAACACACTGCCGGCCGTTCGCAGAACAAAGAGACCGAGAAAGTCCAGAGAAGAGCTCGCAGGCTGCGGACCGGCCCAGCCCCGCCGGAGGCAGGAGGCAGGGGGGAGGGGAAGGTCGCGGCGAGACACAGGGCGCAGCACCCGACCGGCGCGGGCGGGGACTGGGGCTGGGGACGCGGAGGGCGGAAGGCGCGCGCACCCGACTGGCGCCAGCGGAAACTGAGTCTGGGTCCGCGGAAGGGAGGGGGCGTGCCACACCTGGGTAGAGTGCGCCCACCAAGCCCCTGGCTGCCTGGACCGCTCTGACGGGGAAGGCACAGAGAGCAGGCGCAGCTTTTCGCTCCGCGCTTTTGTGGAACACCCGAGGGCTGGAACCTCGCGCAGCGCGGGGCGCGCTCCATATAGAACAGCCGGAAGCCTGAGCAGCGCAGACGGAGAAAGCGGCGTCAGCCCCTCCCGGCAGCGCCAGCCCGTCCCCGCGGCGCAAGCCCGCCCTCACAGCGCCAGCCCCTCCCTGCAGCGCCAGCCCATCCCCGCAGCGTCAGCCCCTCCCCGCAGAGCGACGGAACTAGCTACCTGAATGAGTCCACCTCCGCCCGCCTGTGTCAGGACGGAAATGAGGCTCTGAAGAGACCGGCAAACAGAAGTCAAATAAACAAAGGGAACCGCTTCAGAAGGGACTGGTGCAACAGATTAAAATCCCTGTAGAAAACACCGACTTCACCGGAAGGGCCCTGTAGATATCGAGAAGTGTAAGCTGGAACGAGGAGCTATCTGAAACTGAGCCGAACCCACGCTGACCGCAACAGCTCAAGAGAAACTCCTAGATATAATTTTACTTTTTTCTTTTTTTTTTCTTTTTTTTATTTTTTATTTTTTCTCTTTTATTTTCCTTTTAAATCCCCTATTACTCCCCCATTACTCCTTAACTTTCATTTTCATAGATTTTTATGATTTTTTTAATTAGGGGGAAAAAAATTTTTTTTTTCTTTTTTCTTCTTCTTTTTTTTTCTTTCCTTTTTCTCTTCTATTTTCTATTTTTCTTTTCCTCTTATTTCTTTTAAAGTCCTCTAGTACTCCTCTACTACTCCTTAATTTTCATTTTCAACACACTATAAAAAAAAAAAAAAAAAAGAAGAGAAGCCCTATTTTTAAACCGAAGATTATTCTCTCCCAATCTTGACTCTCTGTTTTCTACCTCAGAACACATCTATTTCCTCCTTTCCCCTTCTCTTCCCAATCCAATTCTGTGAATCCTTGTAGGTGACTGGGCTACGGAGAACACTCTGGGAACAGACAGCTGCGTAGATCTGTCTCTCTCCTCTTGAGTCCCCCTTTTTCTCTTCCTGCTCATCTCTATCTCCCTCCTCCCTCTCCTCTTCTTCATGTAACTCTGTGAACCTCTCTGGGTATGCCTAACAGGGGAGAATCTTTTCGCCATTAACCTAGAAGTTTTCTTATCAGTGCTGTATAGCTGGAGAAGTCCTGAGACTACAGGAAGAATAAAACTGAAATCCAGAGGCAGGAGACTTACACCCAAAACCTGAGAACACCAGAAAACTCCTGACTACATGGAACTTTAAGTAATAAGTGGCCGTCCAAAAGCCTCCATACCTACACTGAAACCAACCACCACCCAAGAGCCAATAAGTTTTAGAGCAAGACATACCACGCAAATTCTCCAGCAACGCAGGAACATAGCCTTGAACGTCAACATACAGGCTGCCCAAGGTCACACCTAACACATAGACCCATCTCAAAACTCATTACTGGGCACTCCATTGCTCTCCAAAGAGAAGAAATCAAGTTCCACGCACCAGTACACTGACGCAAGCTTCCCTAACCAGGAAACCTTGACAAGCCAATCATCTAACCCCACCCACTGGGAAAATCTTCCACAATAAAAAGGAACCACAGACCTCCAGAATACAGAAAGCCCACTCCAGACACAGCAATCTAAACAAGATGAAAAGGCAGAG
This sequence comes from Cervus canadensis, assembly GCF_019320065.1. Lineage (NCBI taxonomy): Eukaryota > Metazoa > Chordata > Mammalia > Artiodactyla > Cervidae > Cervus > Cervus canadensis. The sequence goes on from NC_057390.1 coordinate 105,536, forward strand.
AAATACCCAACAGGTAAAGGAACATGAAAAATGCCCACCAAGTCAAACAAAAGAGGAGGAGATAGGGAATCTACCTGAAAAAGAATTTAGAATAATGATAATAAAAATGATCCAAAATCTTGAAAACAAAATGGAGTTACAGATAAATAGCCTGGAAACAAAGATTGAAAAGATACAAGAACTGTTTAATAAAGACCTAGAAGAAATAAAAAAGAGTCAATTAAAAATGAATAATGCAATGAATGAGATCAAAAACACTCTGGAGGGAACCAAGAGTAGAATAACGGAGGCAGAAGATAGGATAAGTGAGATAGAAGATAAAATGGTGGAAATAAATGAAGCAAAGATGAAAAAAAGAAAAAACAATCAAAAGAAATGAGGACAACCTCAGGACCTCTGGGACAATGTGAAATGCCCCAACATTTGAATCATAGGAGTCCCAGAAGAAGAAGACAAAAAGAAAGGCCATGAGAAAATACTCGAGGAGATAATAGCTGAAAACTTCCCTAAAATGGGGAAGGAAATAGCCACCCAAGTCCAAGAAACCCAGAGAGTCCCAAACAGGATAAACCCAAGGCGAAACACCCCAAGACACATATTAATCAAATTAACAAAGATCAAACACAAAGAACAAATATTAAAAAAAAGCAGCAAGGGAAAAACAAACAAATAACCACACAAGGGATTCCCATAAGGATAACAGCTGACCTAATCAATAGAAACCCTCCAGGCCAGGAAGGGAATGGGCAGACGTCTTGAAAGTAATGAAAGAGAATAACCTACAACCTTAGATTTACTGCTATCCAGCATGGGATCTCATTCAGATATGAGCGAGAATCAAAAGCTTTTACAGATAAGCAAAAGCTGAGGAGAATTCAGCACCAACCAAACCAGCTCTTCAACAAATGCTAAAGGATCTTCTCTAGACAGGAAATGCAGAAAGGTTGTATAAACGTGAACCCAAAACAACAAAGTAAATGGCACGGGACCACACCTATCAATAATTACCTTAAATGTAAATGGGTTGAATGCCCCAACCAAAAGACAAAGATTGGCTGAATGGATACAAAAACAAGACCCCTATATATGCTGTCTACAAGAGACCCACCTCAAAGCAAGAGACACATACAGACTAAAAGTGAAGGGCTGAAAAAAATATTTCACGCAAATGAGACCAAAAGAAAGCAGGAGCCGCAATAACTCATATCAGATAAAATAGACTTTCAAATAAAATCTGTGAAAAGATTCAAAAGGACACTAATAATGATCAAGGATTCAATCATAGAAGAAGATTATAACAATTATAAATATAATATGCACCCAAACATAGGAGCACCGCGAATATGTACGGCAAACCACTAACGAGTATGAAGAGGAAATTAATAGTAACACAATAATAGTGGGAGACTTTAATACCCCCACTCACAAAAACTTATGGATAGATCAACTAAACAGAAAATTAACAAGGAAACACAAACTTTAAATGACACAATGGACAGCTAGACCTAATTGATATCTATAGGACATTTCACCCCAAAACAAGCAACTTCACCTTTTTCTCAAGTGCACACGGAACCTTCTCCAGAATAGATCACATCCTGGGCCATAAATCTAGTCTTGAAAAATTCAAAAAAATTGAAATCATTCCAGTCATCTTTTCTGACCACAGTGCAGTAAGATTAGATCTCAATTACAGGAAAAAATTGTTAAAAATTCAAACATATGGAGGCTAAATAACACGCTTCTGAATAACCAACAAATCATAGAAGAAATCAAAAAAGAAATCAAAATATGTATAGAAATGAATGAAAATGAAAACACAACAACCAAACCTATGGGACACTGTAAAAGCAGTGCTAAGGGGAAGGTTCATAGCATTACAGGCTTACATCAAGAAACAAGAAAAAAACCAAATAAATAACCTAACTCTACACCTAAAGCAATTAGAGAAGGAAGAAATGAAGAACCCAAGGGTTAGCAGAAGGAAAGAAATCTTAAAAATTAGGGCAGAAATAAATGCAAAAGAAACTAAAGAGACCATAGCAAAAATCAACAAAGCTAAAAGCTAGTTTTTATTGAAAAAAATTAACAAAATTTGACAAACATTAGCAAAGACTCATTAAGAAACAAAGAGAGAAGAACCAATTAACAAAATAGAAATTGAAATGGAGAGATCACAACAGACAAACGGAAATACAAAGGATCATAAGAGCTACTACAGCAGCTCTTGCCAATAAAATGGACAAACCATTGATGAAATGGACAAATCTTAGAAAAGTATAATTTCCCAAAACTGAACCAGGAAGAAATAGAAGATCTTAACAGACCCATCACAAGCAAGGAAATCGAAACTGTAATCAAAAATCTTCCAGCAAACAAAAGCCCAGGACCAGATGGCTTCACAGCTGAATTCTACCAAAAATTTAGAGAAGAGCTAACACCTACCTTACTCAAACTCTTCCAGAAAATTGCAGAAGAAGGTAAACTTCCAAACTCATTCTATGAGGCCACCATCACCCTAATTCCAAAACCTGACAAAGATGCCACAAAAAAAAGAAAACTACAGGCCAATATCACTGATGAACATAGATGCAAAAATCCTTAACAAAATTCTAGCAAACAGAATCCAACAACATATTAAAAAAATCATACACCACGACCAAGTGGGCCTTATCCCAGGAATGCAAGGATTCTTTAATATCTGCAAATCAATCAATGTAATACACCACATTAACAAATTGAAAGATAAAAACCATATGATTATCTCAATAGATGCAGAGAAGCCTTTGACAAAATTCAACACTCATTTATGATTAAAACTCTCCAAAAAGCAGGAATAGAAGGAACATACCTCAACATAATAAAAGCTATATATGACAAACCCACAGCAAGCATCACCCTCAATGGTGAAAAATTGAAAGCATTTCCCCTGAAATCAGGAACAAGACAAGGGTGCCCACTCTCACCACTACTATTCAACATAGTGTTGGAAGTTTTGGCTACAGCAATCAGAGCAGAAAAGAAGTAAAAGGAATCCAGATAGGAAAAGAAGAAGTGAAACTCTTGCTGTTTGCAGATGACATGATCCTCTACATAGAAAACCCTAAAGACTCTACCAGAAAATTACTAGAGCTAATCAATGAATATAGTAAAGTTGCGGGATATAAAATTAACACACAGAAATCCCTTGCATTCTTATACACTAACAATGAAAAAACAGAAAGAGAAATGTAAGGAACAATACCATACATTGCAAACAAAAAGAATAAAAATTACTTAGGAGATATCTACCTAAAGACAGCAAGAAGACCTATACATAGAAAACTATAAAACACTGACGAAAGAAATCAAAGAGGACACAAACAGATGGAGAAATACACCGTGTTCATGGATTGGAAGAATCAATATTGTCAAAATGGCTATTCTACCCCAAAGCAATCTATAGATTCAATGCAATCCCTATCAAGCTACCAACGGTATTTTTCACAGAACTAGACCAAAGAATTTCACAATTTGTATGGAAATACAAAAAACCTCGAATAGCCAAAGTAATCTTGAAAAAGAAGAATGGAACTGGAGGAATCAACCTGCCTGACTTCAGACTCTACTACAAAGCCACAGTCATCAAGACAGTGTGGTACTGGCACAAAGACAGAAATATAGACCAATGGAACAGAATAGAAAGTCCAGAGATAAATCCACGAACCTATGGACACCTTATCTTTGACAAAGGAGGCAAGGATATACAATGGAAAAAAGACAACCTCTTTAACAGTGGTGCTGGGAAAACTGGTCAACCACTTGCAAAAAAGAAGAATGAAACTAGAACACTTTCTAAACACCATACACATAAAATAAACTCAAAATTGGATTAAAGATCTAAATGTAAGACCAGAAACTATGAAACTCCTAGAGGCGAACATAGGCAAACACTCTCCGACATAAATCACAGCAAGATCCTCTATGACCCACCTCCCAGAATATTGGAAATAAAAGCAAAACTAAACAAATGGGATCTAATGAAACTTAAAAGCTTTTGCACTACAAAAGAAACTATAAGTAAGGTGAAAAGACAGCCGTCAGATTGGGAGAAAATAATAGCAAATGAAGAAACAGACGAAGGATTAATCTCAAAAATATACAAGCAAACTCCTGCAGCTCAATTCCAGAAAAATAAATGACCCAATCAAAAAATGGGCCAAAGAACTAAACAGACATTTCTCCAAAGAAGAAATACAGATGGCTAACAAACACATGAAAA